>NC_056732.1:1104971596-1105029096 GCF_019279795.1 Protopterus annectens
TTTAAAGTAATACATGGTTCCAAACTAGTGGAGTGAACTGAAGCTTTTAAGTCTTTTGGTTGTCTGTGCCAAGGGAGAAGCCGACACTAATAGACTCCTCTTTTTTGGTCGGTTTATTCTGGATAATGAGGAAGGGGAAGAAAGTGTTTTATTTTTGCTATTATGACCAACGATGGTCTCCACTAAGGCAGATTTAATCACCCCTTTAACAACTTATTTTTCCTTTCCACCAGGGTCAAATGACTGACACCATGGCAAATGGAACAATCTTCTTGTGAGTGCACCGGGGCCAGGCAGTAAATGCAGACAGAGTGCCCATCAGAACTGGGCAATTTACGGTTACCCTCCAAACATTTTTTTAAAACCAGAGGTACCTTTTCCTTTGTCAGCCATGCTTTTACCATGATAAACATGCACATACACACGAACACACTTTAAAGCTATTTCAACCAGAAGAAAGGGCTACCAAAAATGGTAAAAAAGAATACCTGAAGGTACAGAAAGCTAACAGCAATGGTAGGAAAGACTACAGAGAAATGCAGAAAGAAAAGCATATACTACCACTAATTCATTTTTTTTAACCAGGAGAAAAAAGGGAGAAACTAAAGACTACCAACGATGGTAGCACAGAGTACACAGAAGTGTATAAGAGAAGGTGGAGAGGAGAAAAACAGCAATCAAAAAGGGGTAGGCTACAGAAAAATACTATAACAATATTAAGAAAGAAGAAACGTACAATACAAAATACTAAAAAAAAATAATAAAATATATGAAAAAAATATAACACAACTTGAGAGCTAGCTTGTTACTCTTCTGTCACAGGAAAGTGTCAGACAAGAGACAAGGTAAATGGGAGAGAAGCATTCTCGGTAGAACTTGGCTCGAGAGTTTTTTTGTTTCTCGCTGGCTGTAGTAATGGCAGAGTCGAGTTCCAATGTTCAAAACCGAATCCATAGATCAAGGATAAATGAAGATTGACCGAGATCACTGTGTGTGATGTACCTTTAAGAAGCTTTCCAGTGAGTCAGTACATGCAAGCATGAGTGCCATTTTGAATGAGCAGCCAGTGTATGAGCATGCAAGTATGTAGTCAGTTTGTTTAATGTTCCCGCCATCCATCCTGATGTATTTGTTTACAATAAACTACTTAAATTAACTCAAGCCTCAACGTCTTCTTAGTGCACATAAGAAGAGCTAGTTACAGGTAGGATAGATGCTCTCAAGTTAACGAACCCACCCCCCCAAACCAGTAATTTGGGGGAAAGATAGTGGTTTACACTTAACAAAAGTAATTAGTCAGTGATTTTATATCAGGAATACATACTAGTCCATATTCTATTCTGTGAACTTCAAGTTATTAGAAAGACAGAGAAATGGGTTTCTGATTAAGTGGAATTCTCTCTGTTAAGGAATTAAGAGGTTGAGAGCTATGTCCGCACAAGTAGTCCAAAGTCACTTACAGGCTTGCAGACTAGGAAAAAAGTTATGTAGTCGCTATAATGTTCCATCTTTGTTGTCCATTTCCATTCTTCCTCAAGCTGTGGGCTCAGTTCTGATCCACGGAACTGACTCGGCCACTACTACAGCTTGTGGTACCAAAAACAAAACTCTTGAGCTTATCACTTATCCACAATGCACTTATCCCAGTTACCTCAGATCGAAATTGCCAATAGACCAAAGGAAAGATTAGTCAATGGAACCACAGTTATATACCAATGATGATAATACGCTAGTCATCCATTCCTCTAGTAATCCAAGGGTATGGGGGTTGGAGGGAGGGGAGCTGAAGAATGAAAATGAACAACACAGATTGTACATTATGATGAGTATATAACTTCTTTACCTAATGTCAATTTTCATTCTATCCTCAACCTGTGGGACATTGTCTCCAGCTACCTTACACCTTGTGTAGACATTGAGCACCATTGAACTCAATGATGCTCTTCCACTGGAGACCAGATCCACTTTGTAATGAGTAATGTAATTATGGGGAGTAGCCCAGATTGCTGCTAAACAAATATCATCCATGGTGGCTTTAGACTGTTAGACAGCTGAAGTCGCTACAGCTCTAGCTGGATGTGCTTTCAAAGGTTTCAATAAAGCAATCCCCAATTTGTTGTAGATGAAAGAAATGCACTCTATTAGCCATCTAGCAATGTCACTTTGCTGACAAGTTTTCCTAGGTTTGCATTTGAGTAAGAGATAAATAATTGGTCAGATTTTCTGTTACAGTTTTATCTTCATACAGCAAAAGGTAATTGACTATGAACATCTAATCACTGTAAGCAATATTCACCTTTATTAGCAAATTTGATGAAGGAAACTGGTAAGATATAGTTTGACTGATAGTGACTTCTGAAACCACCTTTGGTAGAAAAGAGGGGGTCATTTCTTAGCACAACCCTAAAAAAACTAACGAAAGCAAAACAAGTGAAACTCACAAGTAATGGCAAGCCCTTATGTACACCAAGTCAAGAACGGGTAATAAACCAAAAATTATTGTAGTTGAAACGTTGCTCTTCCAAAGTATGTTAAATAAAATCCACCAAGTAATGCAGGCTGAACCCTATCCTTGTGAAAAATCAAATATGGTGATATTACAAGACAAAGCCTGAATTTCTGAAATCCTTCTGGCAGACGTTATGGCTACTAAGAAAGTAGTTTTCTAGGACAGAAAAGTACAGTTTTGTACCTACCATAAATGTAGATGTTCTAAGATCCACATTGCTGCAGTCATAACCTGTGGGTAGTCCGCTGTCCTCGGTCGGCCCGAATACCAAAGTATTAGGCTGGAGTCGGTCAAGGGCGCTCAGATCTGACGTCAGTGCGTCCTGGTATTAAAGCGCATGACCGACGTCATATCCTCAGTCTTTTCTTGCCCCAGATGTCAGAAGGCCATAAAAAGAAAGGCCACAGCCTAAAATAGAAAAAACTTCCAAAACCCATGTACAAACAATATCTACAACCCAAACCAAACAACCACTCCAAACTACAGAGGGGAAGGAGGGAGGAATTGACTGCAGCAATGTGGATCTTCGAACATCTACATTTATGGTAGGTACAAAACTGTACTATGTTCTTCATCTCACATTGCTGCAGTCATAACCTGTGGGTAGAATCCCAAAGCAAAAGTAAAGGGAGGATGGCAAAATCATAAAGCATTGGGAGCTGCTAATAAGCCCTGCAAGACTGCAGTGGCAAATTCAGCCCTAGATTTGGAATAAAGAGGGAGATGGTAATGTTTAGAAAAAGTGTGCACTGAACTCCAAGTAGCTGCTTCCAAAATATCTTTGGTAGCTACCCCCCTCAAAAAAGCAGTAGAAGTGGCAGTAGCCCTAGTGGAATGAGGTCTGATTCCAGCCGGAATCTCCTTACCATGATGAGAATAACAAAAAGTAATACAATGACCAATCCACTTAGAAATAGTTTGTTTAGAAACAGGTTTCCCCTGAGAGCTCAAAGCAAAAGAAACAAATAACTGTTGAGACTGTCTGAAACTTTTAGTCCTGCTCAAATAATAACGCAACTGCCTGTGAATATCCAAAGTGTGCAAAATTTTCTCCCCTTTATTTTGGGGATCAGCATAAAAAGTAGGCAAATGAATAGATTGGTTCAAGGCCACATTCGAAACCACTTTAGGCATAAAAGTAGGGTTAGTACGCAGAGATACCCTATCCTTATGAAAAATCAGGAAGGGCTCAACTGCCATGAGAGCCTGTAATTCAGATACCCTTCTAGCAGACGTAATGGCCAACAAAAAAGCAGTCTTCCAAGACAAAAACTTTAACTCAGACATAGCTGCAGGTTCAAAAGGAGGTAAAGTAAGTTTTTCCAACACAAAATTGAGATCCCAGGAAGGAGTAGGAGCTCTACGGGGGTCTTATGTTCTTTGCCCTCTAAGGAATTGTTTAAACAAAGGATGAGAGAATAATGGTGGGTCACAGTCATAGTGAGCAGAAATGGCTGCAGCATGAACTTTTACAGAGGAGAAAGACAAACCTTTGTCTAATAATTCTGTAAGATATTGAAGAGAAACACTCAAATTAGGCCTGGAAACATCAAAGCTCTTTGCTGTGCTCCAGATAAAAAGTCTCCTCCATTTATCAGCATAAACTTTGCTTGTACTAGGCCTTCTGGCCTCCAAAATAACATTCAAAACTTGTTGAGGAAGCTTCGACCCTCCAGGTTCTAGAACAGAATATGCCAGGCTGTTAGATGCAGGGACTGAATCCTGACATTGAGGAAATGATTGCCCGCCTGAGTCAAAAGGTGTGGAATTGAAGGCAAAGGCCAAGGAGGCTCCCATACTAAACTCCTCAGCAGAGGGTACCAGTGCTGTCGAGGCCAATCTGGAGCTATTAGAATCATGGAGGGCTTGTCTTTTCTGACCTTCAAGAGCACCTTGGGAAGGAGAGGCAGAGGAGGAAAGGCATAGACGTGAAGATTGCTCCAACTGAATGATAGAGCATCCACTTTCCAAGCTGTGGGATGAAACATCTTTGTGCAAAACTTTGGCAACTGGAAATTTAGTGGAGAAGCAAACAGATCTATGTCTGGAGTCCCCCATATCACTGTCAACTGTCGAAATACATGAGGATCCAACTTCCACTCGTGGGGATCCACCATCTGTCTGCTCAAAACATCTGCTAAGGAGTTCTGTGCTCCTGGCAGAAACCTTACCTGAAGAGTGAGGTGCAAACTGAGAGCAGTCTCCCACAGAATCATAGCTTGTCTGCAAAGAGGGTACGAATGGGTTCCCCCTTGCTTGTTGATGTACCACATGACAGTTGTGTTGTCTGTTTGAATCAACACTTGTCCCGGTGAAGTAAATCCTTGAAAGCCATCAATGCAAATTGGACTGCTAACATCTCCTTCAAGTTGATATGTAAATGTTGAAGTCTGGCAGGCCACGTGTCTTGAACCCACTTTCCATTGAGGTGTGCTCCCAAGCCTTGTCCGAGGCATCTGTCGTTAAGATCTGACTCGCCTCTGGTCGGGTCACAGAGAGTCTCTTGTTTAGGTGACATTCCTGAGCCCACCACAAAAATTCCTTTTGAATGCAAGGTATTATTTGAATGACAGTGTCCAGATCGTGGCAGTGTTGTGTCCATACATTTTGAGATACCATTGTAGCTTCCTCATATGCAGTTTGGCATTGGGAAGCACCAGAATACAAGATGCCATGAACCCCAAGGCTTGAAGGACTGTCCTTGCAGTCAGCCTGGACTGTAGAGACAATTGCTGGAAGTAAAGTGTAAGGTTCCTTTGCTTGTCCGGGGTCAAAAAAGCCATCTGGGAAGCTGTATTCAGTCTCACACCCAGAAAGCACATTTCCTGAGAGGGTACTAGACTGGACTTTGTTTCGTTCACAGAATACCCTAGGCACCTTAACACTGCCATAACATACTGTAGATGGTGAAGAAGCTTGTTTTCGTTCTGAGCAAGAATCAGGCAGTCGTCCAAATAAGGATAAATTTGTATTCCTCTTAACCTTAAGAAGGCTATCACCGGAGCCAGAACCTTTGTGAACACCCTGGGCGCCGTAGATAAGCCAAAGGGCAATGCAGAGAACTGATAATGTAAAGTCCCAGCCCGAAAACGCAGGAATCTCCTGCAACTGGGTCTGATAGGAACATGAAGATAAGCCTCTGAGATCCAGAGTTACCATCCAGTGATCTTTGCCCAACAGAGGCAGAAGTTGTTGCAACCTCAACATTTTGAATTTCGGAATGTCCAGGTATGTGTTGAGGGTAGATAAATCCAAAATTGGTCTCCAAGTGTTTCCCTTCTTTGGTACAAGAAACAGGCGAGAATAAAATCCTAGGCCCACTTCTGACATAGGGACCTGCTGTATAGCCCCCATTTGAAGAAGTAAAGAAATCTGTTTGTGAGCCTCTACTCTTTGCTGAGGAGGAACATCTGGCATGCCTTTGAAAGGAGGCAATGTGTGGAAATAAAACTTGTAGCCTCGGTTTATAATGTCCAATACCCATTTGTCCTGGGTGACTAAAAGCTAGTTTTGCTTGAAAAGTGCTAACTTTCCTCCCAAAGGAGCTGCCAGACAGGAGGGATCTGGCAGCTGAAGATGCAGGTCATTGGGCCTGTTTACGAAAGGACTGGCCCCTGCCCTCACTTGTAGATTGTGCAGGGGAAACTCCACGTTCTAGGCCTGAAAGAACCCTGAGCTCTGCCCCTACCACGTCTAGATCTGCCCCTAGGACTGTAAATCAGAAGAAGGGTAAGCCCATCCCTTAGTAGGCCAATTTCTGCTAAACTTAGGGGGCTGCACCTGCAAAAAATCTTTAACAGTCTGCATAGACTTAGCCTTGTCTTCCATTTTCTTTAAGACAGACTCCACAGGAGGACCAAACAAAACTTCAGACTGTAAAGGAGCATCCAAAATTCTAGCTTTAACATGCTCTGACAAATTCTGATCCTTAAACCAGGCGTGCCTGCGAATAACTGATCCAGTGGCAGCCACCCTGGAAGAAGCCTGTAAAGCATCAAAACCACACTGCAAAGAATGCTTACCCACCTGATCAGAGGCATGAACCAACTCCTGTAATTCCTTACACTCTATGCCCTCTGCCAAAGCATCTACCTTAGATTTTAATTGAGTAAGGAGAAAATTCTGGTACTTTAACATATGAAACTGGCAATTCAAAGCCCTCATTGCTAGAGTGGAAGAGGTGTACACTTTTTTACCCCACCTATCCAAAGCTCTAGAATCTTTATCCATAGGAACTGGATTCTTTACAACAGAAGCCCTGACACCCTTAGGTCCCTGACTAATAGTTTCTGGGTCAGCCCTTGGGCTCTTATACAGATAATTATGAGCCTCAGGCACGCTAATACCTATCTGGTTTAACTGGCGCAGGAGGCAAAGAGTCTGGATTAAGGGAAGCCTCAGAGAAAACATCCTGAACAACATCCAAAACAGGGGGTATAGCTAAGGGCCGATGTTGTGGTAAAAACAAAAATTCCCTAAGCCTCTTTCGGGAATCCGAGAAATCCTAACCTTCCCATTTAAAATGCTCCCTCATAGAATGCAAGGTTTCTGAGAAGGAAAAATCCTCTGGAGGAGAAGCAGAGGGACTGGAATCCTCTGCGTCCGAATCTGAATAAGGAGGAAAATCCTGAGTGTCTTCAGCCGAAGACTCTGAGTAATCTGAAGCCTGTTCCAAACTTTCCACCTCTGGCTCCACCCTAGGCCTCTTATCTGGAGGGGGCATAGAACCCCTGATTAAGGAAATTAAATCTTCTGCCATTTTAAGCATGTGTTTTTTAGGCACAGAGCCTGAAGAACTAGGACTGACACCTGAGGAAGGCAAACCAGGCCTGCCCTTAGAAGGTACCTTAGAGACTGAAGGAGAAGGCCTAACCACCTTAGGCAAAGAAGGAAGTACAGCAACCTGAGAGGCCCCCTCAGCCTGACTCCTGAGAGGCCACATCTTGCAAAATTAACGTCTCCCCCTGAGACTCAGCTGAAACCTCGGCTGGATCTACAGATTCCAGCGTAGTTTCTAAAGAACTGCCGTCCGGAATGGACGACTCATCCTGCTTGGACCTTAACGATTTTTCCTTGCGCTTCTTAGCAGAAGCGGGCGTCGGAGGATCCGACGGCATATTGTAATTACACCGCTTACCAAAAACAAGCCTAGCGCAATCTAACCTACGTTTAATGGTGCGCTTATTAAACCTAGCACAAAAGCGACACCCGACTACGTCGTGCTCGGGCCCCAAACAAGGAATACAGAGAGAGAGTGGTAATCCCTATGCGGTATCTGTTTCCCACAAGAAATACAATTATTCACTTTTTCTGACATCCGGAATTAACTGAGGCTAGAAAAAACAAAAATATTCCCCAACGGGGTACTTAGCCCAACTTGGTTTCGGTCTGAAACTCGAAATACGAAAATTTCAGAACGCCAAACGGCACTTGCAAACGCTGCTTCTGCTTCGGACCATGCGGCAAAAAAGACTGAGGATATGACGTCGGTCATGCGCTTTAATACCAGGACGCACTGACGTCAGATCTGAGCGCCCTTGACCGATGCCAGCCTAATACTTTGGTATTCGGGCCGACCGAGGACAGCGGACTACCCACAGGTTATGACTGCAGCAATGTGAGATGAAGAACATCACAAGATTACAGTCTGCTGCCGGTTCAAAAGGAGGTTATATGATTGCTTGCAACACCAAGTTCAGGTCCCAAGGAAGGGTTGGATTTTTGTAAGGAGGCTTTAACACAAGAATATCTCTCAAAAAAGCTTTACAAAGTTTATGAGAAGCAAGTGATGAGTCTTCAAATCCAATATGAAAATTGGATACAGCTGGTAATTGAACTTTAATAGTAGAAAACAAAGCCCCTCCACTGAATAGTGAGGCTAAAAAATTCAAGAATGTTATGAATAGGTGCTGAAAAAGGGTCAACATTATTTTGATATGCCCAAAAGACAAACCTTTTCCATATACTGCTGTAAAGTTTACGCGTAGAAGGTTTGAGAGAGGCCAAAATTATGTGTTGGACAGATTAAGTGAGCAAAGATTGTCTGGCTATTAAATGAAATGGAGATACCAAGCTGTCAGCTTGGGAGGTTCAAGATGTCTGGGTGGATCATGCCTGTCAGATGGGACAGAAGATTAGGAAAGTACAGTTGTGTACACCTACCATAAATGTAGATGTTAGAGTGTCTTCACTGTTGCAGTCATGACTGTAGGGTTCTCCCCTGCCGGCAGGCAGCCCTCGGTCGGCCAGAATCCCAAAGTCTGGGTTCAGTGTCGGCTGTTCAACCATGCTCCCTGACGTCAGAGCACCAGCAGTACAAAGCTGACAGCCGACGCAATCTTCTCCAGTTTTTCTTGCCCCAGATGTCAGAAGTCCCAAAATGAAAAAGGTCCCATAACCTTTGCAAATACACCTCAGAAGAATGGTGAAAAAAGGAAATACGCAAAAGTAAAAATAAGAGGGGACAGGAGGGAGGGAAACCCAGACTGCAACAGTGAAGACACTCGAACATCTACATTTATGGTAGGTGTACACAACTGTACTATGTTCATCATGTTTCACTGTTGCAGTCATGACTGTAGGGTAGAATCCCAAAGCTGAAATAAAGGGAGGTGGTCATAAAGAAGAAGGGGCGGCTAAAAGGCCCTGCAAGACTGCAGAGGCAAAGCCTGCCCTAGACTTAGAGAGGTAGATTGTAGTGCTTAGAAAAAGTATGCACTGAACTCTAATTGCAGCTTCTAAAATGTCTTTGGTAGGAACTGCCCTGAAGAAGGCCGCAGAAGTGGCAGCAGCTCTGGTGGAATGAGTCCGTATACTCCCTGGGATTTCCTTTCCATGGTGTGAATAACAAAATCTGATTCCACGAGCAATCCATTTAGAAATGGTCTGTTTTGAAATGGCTTTACCTTGGGAACTTGAAGCATAAGAAACAATTGTTCTGATTTTCTGATGTCCTTGGTTCTGTTCAGGTAAAAACGTAGTTGTCTGTGTACATCCAAGGAATGTAAGATCCTTTCCCCTTTATTTTGAGGAGTGGGGAAAAAAGTTGGCAAGTGGATAGTTTGATTTAAAACCACTTTGGAAACCACCTTAGGCATGAAGGTAGGATTAGTCCTCAAAGATACCCTTTCTTGATGAAAAATAATATAAGGTTCCACAGCCATAAGAGCTTGTAACTCTGAAACTCTCCTGGCAGAGGTTAGGGCTAACAGGACAGCTGTCTTCCAAGATAAAAACTTGATGTCAGAAGGGGAAGCAGGCTCAAAATGAGGCAAGGTTAGTTTTTCCAAAACATAGTTGAGATCCCAAGCAGGAATGGGAGATCTAGGAGGTCTTAAGTTCTTAGCTCCTCTGAGAAACTGTCTCATTAGCTGGTGGGAAAAGATTGGAGGGTCTGTATTACAATGAGCAGAAATAGCAGAGGCATGTATCTTAATGGAAGAGAGAGAGAGAGACCCTTATGTAAGAGATCTGTCAAGTAAAGTAAAATTAAAGTAATGTTAGGAAGAAGAGGATCAGAATCCAGAGCCTGCATCCAGGAACAAAATCTTTTCCATTTTCCTGCATAAGATTTTCTAGTGCTAGGACGTCTGGCTTCTAAAATGACATCCATAACTTGCTTGGGTAGTAAAGCAGAAATCAAAGGTCCTGGATTAAACCAGGCTGAGAGTTCTGACATGAGTGTGTAGAACCTGACCCTGATGTTGGGACAGAAGGTTCGGAGACGGAGGTAAAACCCAAGGGGGCTCCAGGCATAGGTTTTTTAGAGCTGGATACCAAAACTGCCGAGGCCAATTTGGAGCCAGCAAGATTATCATCTTGGGCTTGTCCTGTTTTATCTTCAATAAAACCCGTGGAAGAAGAGGAAGAGGCGGAAAGGCATATCCCGAGAGGTTCCTCCAACTGAATGACAGGGCATCCACTTTCCAAGCTTCTCTATGTAAAGTCCTGGTGCAAAAAATCTGTAGTTGATGATTGAGATGGGATGCAAAGAGGTCTATGCGAGGACATCCCCAGACTGCTGTTATCATCCTGAAAATTTTGGTGTCCAGCATCCACTCATGTGGATCCGAAAGGTTTCTGCTCAGACTGTCTTCCAGGAAGTTTTGTTTCCCTGGTAGAAACTGAGCTTGAAGATCCAGATTGCAAGCTAGAGCTATGTTCCATAGATCCATGGCTAGTCTGCAAAGGGGGTAGGAATGAGATTCCCCTTGCTTGTTTATGTACCACATAACTGTGGTGGTGTCTGTCCGTATTAGCAGTTGTCCTGGTTGTAAAAGATTCCTGAAGGCCAATAGAGCTTTCTGAACGGCTAGCATTTCCTTTAAGTTGATATGCAGGTTCGCCCGATCCTTTGTCCAAAGGCCCTGCAGACAGACAATTGCCCTGAAAATGGGCTCCCCAAGCATAATCCGAGGCGTCCGTGGTTAGAATCTGAATGGCAGGAGGCAGACGGAAGGGTTTCCCTTTGTTTTGAGCACATGTCCTGGACCACCAAAGAAATTCCTTTTGAAGGCAAGGAAGGACGGAGATCAGTATGTCTAAACTGTGGTAATGCTGAGACCATACACTTTTTAGGTACCACTGTATTTTCCTCATGTGTAGTCTTGCATATGGTATGAGAAGGATGCAGGAGGCCATGTAACCCAAAGCCTGCAGGAATTTCCTTGCAGATAGTTGAGTTAAAGTTGCCAAGGTTCTGAAAGTTGAAGCCAGCTGTAATTGTTTTTCGGATGTCAGAAATGCCATCTGGGTTGTGGTGTTTAGAAGAGCACCCAGAAAAGTTATCTGTTGTGATGGTGTCAGATTTGACTTTATGTTTACAGAGAATCCCAGGAACTTGAGAAGGTTCTGTACAAATTCTAGATGTTGGAGTAAGGCATCCTTACTGTCTGCCTGAATTAGACAATCGTCCAGATAAGGGTAAATTTGAATTCCCTTGAGTCTGCAGTAAGCTACTACTGGAGCCAGGCATTTGGTTAAGACCCTGGGTGCAGTAGGCAATCCAAAGAGCAGCGCAGAGAATTGAAAGTGCCTCGATCCGGCCTTGAACTTGAGGTATTTTCTGCAATCCTACCTGATGGGAATGTGTAAATATGCCTCCTTTAAATCCAAAAGTTACCATCCATGCATCTTTGGACACCATTGGAAGTAGCTGCTGAAGAGTAAGCATATTGAATTTTGGAATCTCTAAAAAGGTGTTTCAAGACCGACAGATCCAGAATGGGTCTCCATGAGTTTTGCTTCCTTGGGACTAGAAAGAGCCTTGAGTAAAAACCTTTTCCCATCTCTGAAAGTGGAACCAGTTCTATGGCATTCATAGCCAAAAGAGCTTCCACCTGGTTTAAGGCCTCCATCCACTGATGTTTTGGAAGGTCTGGCCATCCGCTTAGCCTTGGCAAGGTATGAAAATGGAATTTGTAACATCTTAAAATCACATCCAAAACCCACTTGTCTTGGGTTATTTGAGTCCAATTTTGATAGAAAAGAGAGAGTTTTCCTCCGAGGGGGGCTTCCAGGCAAGAAGTTCCTGTAGCCCAACAGAGGGAGTCATTGAGTTTGTTTCCTTTGAGTTTGTGACCTGTCCTCTCCTCCCCTAGGGGTGGAAGCAGTCCACTGTCTTGGTCTATAAGAAGCTTGTGTTTGAGGCCTTCCTCTGGAGCATCTATATCTACCCTCTGAGGCCTGTCTGAAGTGGGAAAGGACCAATTTTTTGAAGGCCAATTCCTGCTAAATCTTGGTGGCTGTACTTGCAAGAAATCTTTAACTGTTTGCATGGATTTCGCCTTATCCTCCATCTTTTTAATCACCTTGTTCAGGCAAATTTTGTTCCTTTAGCCATGCATGCCTTCTAATAACAGTGCCAGAGGCCGCAGCCCTACAAGAAGCCTCCAAGGCATCAAATCCACAGTGTAAACCATGCTTCCCAACTTGTTCAGTGGCATGCAGTAAGTCATGTAATTCCTTATCATCTGCACAGGCAGAAATGTTAGTAAGCTTTTGTTTTAAAACAGACAAGAGAAATTGCTGGTATTTAAACATATGAAACTGACAGTTTAAAGCCCTAATGGACAAAGTAGCAGAAGTGTACACCTTTTTGCCCCATCTTTCTAAGGATCAAGAATCCTTTTCAGTAGGAATGGGATTTTTGGAAGAAGCAGCCTTAACTCCCTTAGGACCCTGAGAAATGGTTTCAGGGTCAGCAGAAGGGTTCTTATATAAAAACTGATGGGAATCAGGAACCCTGCAATATCTATCAGGCTTAACAGGAGCAGGAGGAAAAGAGTCAGGGGGGTTAAATTAGCCTCCGAAAAGGCATAATCCACAATATCCAAAACAGGAGGAATAGCCAGGGGTCTATGTTGGGGAAGAAGAAGAAAATCCCTCAGTCTTTTCTTAGATTCCAAATACTCCTGTCCTTCCCAGTAGAAATGTTCCCTCAATTCATGCAAAGTTTCCCTAAAAGAGAAATCCTCAGGGGGAGAAGCTGAAGGAATGGATTCTTCAGCATCAGAATCCTCATAAGGAGGGAAAGAATATTCCTGATCAGAAGAAGAAACTGAGGAAACAGAAGCCTGATCAGAGGAATCATAGTAAACATCCTGTCTTGGCCTTTTATCTGGAGGGGGATGTGAACCCCTAATCAAAGTAAGTAAATCCTCCGCCATCTTGAGTAACTGTTTCTGTGACTTGGGAGCCGGTTCAGAGGAGGCCTGAGTTGTAGTCTTTGCCTTTGGCTTTGCCTTTATTAGAAGCTGAGTAGGCCTGAAAACCCCTTCGGAAGCCGGTACCTGCGCAGCGGCTCCGGACCCATCTGAAGGAGCACTGTCCGAAGGTCCTGCAACAGAAATATTTAAAGGCCTGGTTGACTCCTCATGAGAGTCCGTTTCGGCCGTCGGTTCTGAAATGGCCGACGACAGGGGCTGCAAAAGTGCCTCACTGACGACGGCCGAATCTGAAGCTGGCTCCGCTTGTGACCTATCATCAGATTTGGACCTCGGAGGCCTGTCTTTATCC
Source organism: Protopterus annectens (assembly GCF_019279795.1). Classification (NCBI taxonomy): domain Eukaryota; kingdom Metazoa; phylum Chordata; order Ceratodontiformes; family Protopteridae; genus Protopterus; species Protopterus annectens. Next base: position 1,104,985,122 of record NC_056732.1, read on the forward strand.
TTGTGACGTTTGTGAACTCCGGTAGCCGGAACCGTATCCGACGACATTTTGTAGTTAAAGCGCCTACCGAAGTAATGAAAAGCAAAATCGTACCCTCGCTTAATTGTACGTTGATTGAATCTGGCACAAAACCGACAACTAGATACGTCGTGGTCAGGGCCTAAGCCAGGAATACAGTAAGAATGAAAATCCTTATGAGGTATTTGCTTCCCACATGAAGTACAATTATTAACTTTTTCTGACATCAAAGTGGAGCAAGAAAAAAGTTTCCCCAACGGGGTACTTAGCTTTGAGTGGAGAAGAAAATCTTCGGACTGAAGTATATGAGAAAAAATCATCAGGAGTCAGCCAACCGGCACTTGCGAACTGCTGTCACCGCGCGGCAAGAAAGACTGGAGAAGATGGCGTCGGCTGTCAGCTTTGTACTCCTGGCGCTCTGACGTCAGGGAGCATGGTTGAACAGCCGACACTGGACCCAGACTTTGGGATTCTGGCCAACCGAGGGCTGCCTGCCGGCAGGGGAGAACCCTACAGTCATGACTGCAACAGTAAAACACGATGAACATCTGCTTCCAGAATCCGAAGTTGGTGAATTAGAAGGGGAATCAAATCTGTCAAGGCCAATACGGTACAATGAGGATTACCCTACTCTTCAACTGGATTGCTTTCTGCAGAAACTTTGGAATTAGAGGAAACAGAGGAAAGGCATAAAGAAGACAGGAGGGCCAACTGTGGACAACGGCACCCCTCCGATTCCACCTGAAGGGGGATTAGGGCAAAGTAGTTGCTGCTCTTGCTGTTTAGGGGAGAGGCAAAAAGACTGCAGCAAGCCTGGTCCCATTGACAGAATATTCTCTCCGTCACTTTTAGATTGAGGGACCACTTGTGGGGCAGGGGTATGCACCTGCTCAGTTTGTCTGCTATCACAGTGGACTTCCCCTGAATGTGCGTTGCTATGAGAAAGCAGTTGGATGATACTGCCCACTGCCACACACAGAGTTTCTTGACTCAAGGGATAGGACATGGTACATCAACAAGCAAGGAGGAACCAAACTACTGACAATGTTGTCCATTTGAATCGCAAATGGCCCTGAAGGGAGAGCATTCAGGAAGGCCTGCAATGCTAAAAGCACTGCTCACATCTCTAAGACATTGATACGCAAGTTGGCCTCTATGGGGAGCCAAGTGCTTTGGACAGTGTTCTCCAGTTAATGCCAGCCCCACAACTGGAAGTGTCCATTGTCATTGTGGCCTTTGGTTGAGAGGGGATGAAAGTATGGCCTTTTCGAATTTGATCCGACTGAATCCACCATTTGAGATCTCTCTTAAAAATGTCAGTGACTGCAATCTAAGTTGACATTGGTTGGCATAGCTGACTATTGTGTTGCAAGCAGCCACTGTAAAATTCTCATGTGAAATCTGGCTAAGGGAATTAGAGTTACAGCTGTTGCCATCGACCCCAAGGCCTGTAGTATTAGGCATGCAGATACTTTCTTGCTGTTGATTATCTTCATGACTTGTGATCTGATTTTCTGTAAGGTCAGTGGGGGAAGAGAGACTACTGTCTGTGTTCAGGATAGCTCATATGAGCTCTAAAGCCCAAGTTGGTTCAAGGTGAGATTCTTTGTAGTTTATGGTTATCCCCACATAGGAACCTGCTCTCGTCTGTAACAACTTATGCCTGGTCAGAGAGGTAATGAGCCAGTCTAAGTACAGAAACACCCAGAATCCCAGCAGTCATAAGTGAGCTGCTACTACCACCATGCACTTGGTGTACACCCTGGGGGCTGTGGTGAGATCAAAAGGCAGAACTCTGAACTGATAGTGACTGACTCCCAGCTGGAAATGGAGAAACCTTCTGGATTGCCTGTTCATCTTTATAGGATAGTGTGCATGCTGAAGGTCAACTGAGCACATCCAGTCGTCCTGTTACAAAAATGGAAGAATGGACTGAACCGTGACCATCTGGAGCTCTCTTTGTCGAAGACTTGTTCAAAACACAGATCCAAAATTGGTCTCCAGCCCCCTTGTCTTTTGTGACACTAAAAAGAATCTTGAGTAAGTTCCAGATTTTCTCTGGTCTGGCAGGACTTCTCAGATGACTCTTTCTAGCAGTTCTTGAATTTGTAGTACTGCTTGTTCCCTCTAGTCAGGTGGGACATCGGGGATTCTTTTGCAAATGGAAGTGGAAAGGAAAATGGTATATTACCACCACTGGAAATGATCTTCTGCACCCAGGTATCTGATGTTATTTCTAGCCAGGCTCTCTCATGCAGAAATAGTCGACCACTGACTACCTCCAGAGGAAGACAACTGGGCTTTCTTTCAGGAGTGCTGAAAGGGTTTACCAAAGAAAATCTCTGTACCCTTGGTTTTGCAGGCCTCTGCCATGATGGTGGTGTCTTCCACTGAAGTCCCCCCACCCTGCCCCTGGCGGAACCACCTCCACACGTGTCATGAAAGCACCCGTGGGATTTTTTAAACCACTTCTTTCCACTGCTCTGCTGATTCCTTGAAAAAACAGGTTCATTGAAGAGTGGAAAAACATATGCCCACAGTAGCCAGGGTCTTTTCATTTCACACTTGGAAAAAGTTTCTTTTCTTTAGGGCCAAACAAGAACATGCCATGAAAGGGAGCATTGACGAACAAAGTCTTGAAGGGCTCCGCAAAATCACATAAGCACATCCAGGTGTGCCTCCTGATGGCAACACTTGAACCCGCTGCTCTGATCATCCCTTCAGCTGCATGAGAAATGAGTCTCGTGGACAAGTTGGATATGGACTGTAGCCAAATGAGAGGCAACAGATTCCTGAACCTCTTTAGATACAGATCCTGAAAGGGCATCTGAAACCTCCTTAAATCAGATCCCTCGTCAGTCTGGTGAAGTGTGCCAAGAAATTCAAAGTCTTGGAAGCATAAACCTGTTTCCCAAACCTATCCAATGCACGAGACTCCATGTTGGGTGGATGGATAGAGGAACTTTCCTCACATAGTTCCTTTTCTGCTGCTGCTATGACCATGGCATCAACAGGCAAACTTTTTGAAAATAATTTTTTATCCTCCAGGGCAGTGAATTTTGTCAGCTCTCTGGGGATGGGTCCAATGGTGTCAGGGGACTTCCATGCCCATGGAAAGAACAACTGAATGAGCTCTTTGGTGGGCGGAGATACCCAGGAGGTAAATGGATGGTTACCAAAAGCCTGCAGGTACACAGACTCCTCAGATAAAGGATTGCTGGACTTCCAATCACCTTTCTGTCTTAAGATTTGTAGGATGTCTCCAAAGGAGACATCAACGGGGGTGATCTTGGGGATCCTTCACCCTCATCGAAGTCCATATCTTCTGTGATAGATTCCACCAAGGAATTCAAGTGCTTCCTCTTGTACTTCTTCTTAGGGACCTCCTCAGTGAGATGATCTGGGGAAGTATCAGAAGAGCGTATTCCCTTCTGGGACTCGAGGCTTTTGTACTTGCTGTCCTTGAGGAGGCAATGGTTGGGACTCAATGTATGCGTGACCAGGGATATGCATCCTGAGTAGGAAGGGGACAACTGACTGATGACTGCAGTCATAGTTCTCTCCATAGCCTCGAAAGCGGATCCACCCAGAAAAGGGAGGGACTCCAGATATGAAAGGGTGAGTCTGGGAACCAAGGTCACCTCCCGCTTCAAAGATCCCTCTTGAAGCAGATGCCGCAGCCAAGCTGATCCATGCTGAAGCTCTGAGGTGTAGAGAAGGCTCCAAAAATATAGGAGTTGACTCTAGGCCCTTGGAACCAACAGGACAGATACAGCCCCGAGAGGTCTCCAATTCTGACTGAACCAAGGAGCTCACAGCAATAAATGGTTCCGAAGATAAAGATATCTTCGGTTCTGACGCAGACGGCACCGGGTAGCTCAGAACACTATGCAATCAAGTGACATTAAAGGAGGAAGTAAAGGGGAAGTAGCTGAAATATGGAATCCTTGACCCATCCAGGAAGGAACTGAAGTGGATCTTGTCATACCTTATGCCCAAAGGGATTTTTCTCTATAATCTCTTCACATTGATTTCAGTTAGACGTTTAGAAGAATGGCTGACATTACAGAAGGTGATTTAGGTCTCTCCAAGAATGGTGATGGAAGTCTCTCTGGAAAAGGTTCAATGGAGGATGAATAACTTGCTCTTGGAAGAAGAATTTTCGTTGAATCTTGTAATCATGGTGTCTGATCAGAGGATCTTAGCAGCCAAACATGTCTTGTGTGTCTTCAGAGCCAAAAGGGTTGGTTCTGAAGAACAACTAGATTCTGTTCCCTGGTCCGATAGATCAGTCGGACCTGAGGTTTCTGATTTTTTTTTTTTTTTTTTTTTTTTTTAAGTCAGTTCTGATGGAGAGAATGGAACCGAAGATTTAGACTTCTTAACTGCTGGAACCAAAGTAAACATCAGAACAGAAGCGCCTTCCTGGCCTTGTCTGAAAGCCAGGAGGAGGAAGAGGCAGAAGGGCTAGGAAAATCAGATTTGCCCTTTAATTTCTCAGAAGTTCCAGATAAAGCTTCACCAAAAGAAGATGGAATTAAGCCTTTCAAAATCAATTTTCTTCTCTCAACAAGAGCTCTGTTACTAAAGGAATATTCCTCCTGAAGATGGAGGGGTCCCAAACAGTACAAAGAGTGTGCGAGTCAGAATGAGGTATTTTATGACCATACTTCTCAAACCGTTTAAACCCAACCGGGCCTCTCTCTTTCTCTGCCATTTTCACACACACACACACACACTGGCTCGTGAGTGCTTGTAACAGAAAAGGAAGTGTTTAAGAATAGGTGTTAAAAAAAAAAAAAAAAAAAAGTTTTAAAGAGATGAAAAGGAAACTGGAAAGGGGTTAACAATGATAATTACAGGCTACACCAACGTGTTGAAGAGAGAGACCACTACCAATAGTATTCAAAAAGTACTTAATGTATGAGAACTATAAAGAGAATTCTTAAATCAGAAAAGGGATAGGGACTTTGTTCAAAACAAGGTAGTTTCAGATGGGACAAAGATTTTTACAGGTTTTCTTAAAGTTTTAAGAGAAATGTCAAATTAACTTATCTTGCTCGACAGCACAGGTAACCACATCCAACTCGCAAAGTGGTAAATAAGATCAGAGGTAACTGAGATAGGTGCGCTGTGGGTAAAGGATAAGCCCAAGAGGTTTTTTTGGTTACCACAAGCTATGGTATCTGCAGAGTTGATTCAGAGAATCGGAACCACACCCACAGGTTGAGGATAGAATGAAAATTGATAAACTTTTAGTTATGTACTTACCATAACTTCGGATGTATGGGATCCATCTCGCCTACATTCATAACTGATGGGTTCAGAGCCGATCCGTCGGCTCCGACTCGGCCACTATATACTAGAACGAAGTCTCTCATTGGCTGGGCTTCCCCTTATCCCAGAATGCACCACGCCTGCTTCCCCAGATCTTGTTTGTTCGCTTTCATACATTCATACAGGTACAGAAAACACATACCAATAACTGTAACCAACTAGAGCCCTTCCAGAGGAGAGCTCAGGAAAAGCAATATTTCCTCCAAATCCAAAAAGTAGGGGGAAGGAGGATGGGTATGTATGAATGTAGGCGAGATGGATCCCATACATCCGAAGTTATGGTAAGTACATAACTAAAAGATGTAATGGGATCCTATCTCGCCTACATTCATAACTGATGGGACAGCGTCCCTAGCACCTAAATCCCGGGTGGCTCATTGGAACACACTCCTGAGAACTGCGGAACCAAATGAAGCTCTGCCTCGGGAAGCCACATCAACCTTGTAATGAGAAATGAAGGTGTGCGGAGAAGACCAAGTAGCAGCCGCACAAATATCATCTATTGAAACTTTGGAGTGAAAAGCTACAGAGGTGGCCATAGCCCTGGTAGAATGAGCTTTAAGTGGGAAAGGTAACTCTCTGCCTGACTGGGAATAAATGAAAGAGATGCAATCCTTAATCCATTTGGCTATGGTGGTTTTGGCAACTGGTAGACCTAACCTATTCTCCGCAAAGGACACAAAAGTACAGTTTTGTACCTACCATAAATGTAGATGTCCGAACTGGATAGCATCTGCAGTCATAACAAGTGGGTTGTCCTGTCGTCAGGCAGCCCTTCAGTCGGCCGGATTCCAAAGTCCGGGTCCGGCTTCGGCTGATGTCGCACTCCACCCGACGTCATCTCTGTTGGTCTTCGGGTATAAAGGCATCAGCCGATGCCATTTTCCTCAGTGTTTCTTGCCCCAGATGCCAGTAGCCCTCTTGCAGGCTAAAATTTGGATAGATGCCAATGTTTCCAAATAGATAGAGGTAAACACAACAATAAGCATGTATGTACATATACACAAACAAATACACCATAAAAGACTCCCCCCCAACAGCTAGCTATTAGAAGGGTAAACACCCTAGGAGTACCACAGAGGGGAAGGAGGGAGGGTAATCCTGACTGCAGATGCTATCCAGTTCGGACATCTACATTTATGGTAGGTACAAAACTGTACTATGTCCTTCATGGATGCATCTGCAGTCATAACAAGTGGGTAGAATACCATAGCCAACTAGGGAGGAGGATAAAAGTAGATTATGGTGTGTTTAGGATCCCTTGCAGTACAGCAGTGGCAAACCCTGCTCGGGATCTGGAATATAGAGGCAAATTATAATGTTTGGCAAATGTATGCACGGAGGTCCAAGTAGCCGCCTCAATAATGTCTTTGGTTGCCACTCCTCGTAAGAAGGCTGTGGTAGTGGCTGTTGCCCTTGTAGAATGAGGTCTTATGTTCTGTGGAATTGGTTTTCCATGGAAGGAGTAACAGAATCGTATGCAATTTCCTATCCATTTGGAGATTGTCTGTTTGGAAATAGCTTTTCCTTCCCTTCCTGTTGCATAGGCTACAAAAAGTTGGTCAGTCTTTCTGCTATTTTTTGTTCTGTCCAAGTAGTAGCGTAGCTGTCTATGTACATCCAAGGTATGCAGTATTCTTTCCCCTCTGTTTTGTGGGTTGGCAAAGAAGGTAGGTAGGTGGATTGCCTGGTTTAAAGACACTCTGGATACCACCTTAGGCATAAATGTAGGATTAGTCCTCATGGACACTCTATCTTGGTGGAAGATTAGGAAGGGTTGCACTGCCATTAAGGCCTGTAGTTCTGAAACCCTCCTTGCTGAAGTAATTGCCAGTAGGAAAGCAGTTTTCCATGACAGGTGTTGTAGGTCTGCTGTTGCTGCTGGTTCAAAGGGTGCTAGTGTCAACTTTTCTAGCACAAAGTTTAAATCCCAAGCTGGTAATGGTGGTTTCCTTGGAGGTTTTACATTCTTGATTCCTCTGAGGAATTGCCTGAGCAAAGGGTGCGAAAAACAGGTGTATCAAAGCTGTATTCTGCTGAAATAGCTGATGCATGTATCTTGATGGAGGAGTAGGACAGGCCTGAATGAAGAAGTTCGGCCAGATACTCCAGAATGTTAGGTATATCTATGTTTGACACATCTTTTCCTCTTTCCGTACTCCAGATGACAAACCTTTTCCATTTTCCAGCATAGTTCCTTCTTGTTGAAGGTCTGCGTGCTTCAAGAATAATGTCTTTAACTCTTTGGGAAAGTTCTGGAATAGCTGCTGTTATGTGATGTTCCATGCAGTCAGTTGCAAGGTTTTTAGGTTTGGATGTATGATGCTGTAGTTGTTCTGTGTTAACATCAAAGGCATCAGGGGAATTGTCCACATATTGTTCCGAGACATGCTCCTCAGTAGTGGGTACCAGTGTTGTCTTGGCCAGTTTGGAGCTATCAGGATAATCCTTGGACGTTCTTCCTTGATTTTCAGTAGTACCTTGTGTATCAAAGGAAGAGGCGGGAATGCATATGCCGTTAGGCCTTTCCAGTTGAAAGAGAGCGAATCCACTTTCCATGCTAATGGGTGGAATGTCCTTGTGCAGAATTTTTTGAGCTGGTGATTGAGAGGTGATGCGAATAGGTCTATCTGTGGCATTCCCCATTTCTTTGAGATGGTCTTGAAGATGTCCGGGTGGAGCTTCCATTCGTGGGCATCCAAAGTGGTTCTGCTTAATATGTCCGCTAGTGTATTGTCTTTCCCTGGTACAAATATTGCCTGTAACTGGATGTTGTAGCTGAGTGCCAGGGTCCACAGCTCCAAGGTCATTCTGCATAGGGGGTATGAATGAGTGCCTCCCTGTTTGTTGATGTACCACATGACTGTGGTGTTGTCTGTCCTTATCATCAACTGGCCCTCTTTGAGAAATGGTTTGAACTTTTGGATTGCCAGTTTTACTGCCAGCATTTCCTTTAGGTTGATGTGCAGTTGAAGTTGATCCTGTGTCCACAATCCTTGCACGCATTTGTCCAGCATGTGGGCCCCCATCCTAGGTCTGAAGCGCCTGTTGTAATGGTCTGGCTTGCTTGACATCTGCGAAAGGGTAGGCCTGGGTTTGACTGGCATGCCTGAGCCCACCATAGGAACTCCTGTTTTAAGCATGGAATTAGTGGGATTTCTGTTTCTAGACTGTGTCTGTGTTGGGACCATAAATTCTTTAGGTACCACTGTAGTTTTCTCATATGTAATCTGGCAAATGGAACCAAGATTATGCATGATGCCATGAAGCCCAAGGCCTGCAGTACTTTTCTTGCTGTTAACTTGTTCAGTTTTGTTAGTGCCAAGAAGTATAGAGGGAGTTTTTTGTTTTTCTGTAGTCAGGAATGCCATTTGTTTTACTGTGTCCAATTCCGCGCCCAAGAATGTCCTTGTTTGGGATGGTATCAGCCTTGACTTTTGTAAATTGACTGTGTATCCCAGTGCTTGTAGCAAGTAAATGACCCTTTGTAAATCTGTTGTCAGCTTGCTTTTGTTGTCCCCTTGTAGCAGGCAGTCGTCCAGGTATGGGTAAATTTGAATTCCCTGAAGTCTGTAATGGCGATTACTGATGCCAGGCATTTTGTGAATACTCTGGGCAGTAGATAAGCCAAAAGGCAATGCTGAGAATTGATAGTGCTCTGATCCTGCAAGAAATCTGAGGTATCTTCTGCAGATTGGTCGAATGGGGACGTGCAGGTATGCCTCCTTGAGATCTAGAGTTACCAGCCAAGACTCCTTGCCCAGCATGGGAAGAAGTTGCTGTAGGGTCAGCATTTTGAATTTTGGGACAATGATGTATGTATTTAAGGTGGACAGGTCGAGAATTGGTCTCCAACTTTTTTCCTTTCTTGGAACTAGGAATAGTCTGGAGTAGAACCCTTTCCTTGCTCTGCTGTTGGCACTCTTTCCACAGCTCTCATGTTTGCTAACTCCATTATCTGGCGAGAGCCTCTGTTTTTGATTTGGAGGTAGATTTGGCATTCCTCTTTGACTGGAAAAGTGTGGAAGTGAAACCGTAACCTTGATCTATGGTTTGTAAAATCCACTTGTCCTTTGTTATGTAGTGCCAGTTCTTTGAAAATAAGGTTAACTTTCCGCCTAGAGGAGCTGCTATTTGTTCCCTGGTAGGCGGATTTAGGTTAAGTCACTGTGGTTGTGTTGATGTAGTGGCAGTGGCTGTGTCTGTGCCTCTGTTGTTACCTTGCCACTGTCTTCCTCTGTAGGCACCTCCTCTGGATTGGTTTCTGCCTCTGGAACCTCTATTCCTGCCCCTTTGAAATTTTGTGGAGTCAAGAAAGGACCAATTTTTGGCAGGCCAGTTCCTGCTAAACCTTGGGGTTGAACCTGCAAGAAATCTTTAACAGTTTGAACAGATTTTGCCTTTTCTTCCATTTTCTTCATAACCTGCTGGGCAGATGTACCAAACAAACTTGTCTTGTCCATAGGAGCATCTAGCAACTTAGCTTTAACATGATCCGTAAAGCTTGTTCCTTTAGCCATGCATGCCTTCTTATCACTGTGCCTGTCATGGCTGATCTAAATGAAGCCTCCAGTGCATCATAGCCACATTTTAAGGAATGGTTGCTAACCTGTTGTATGTTATTTACCATCTCTAATACATATTTCTTATCAAGAGATTCATCAGTGGTTAGTTTTTTAGTTAACTGATCCAGCATAAACTCTTGGTATTGTATCATGTGAAACTGACAGTTTAAAGCTCTAGCTGAGAGAGTAGCTGAAGTGTAGACCTTTTTACCCCATCTGTCTAATGACCTTGCTTCCCTTTCAGAAGGAATAGGGTTTTAGCTATGGTCGCTACTGCCTTGGGGCCCTGGGATATAGTTTCTGGGTCTGCAAGTGGAGCCTTGTAAAGGTGGTGATGAGTATCTGGCACCCTGTAAAATCTGTCTGGTTTGGCAGGGGCTGGGGGTAAAGAATCTGGAGTGGAGCAAACATCATTGAAAGCATCATCCACCACAGAGAGAACAGGGGGTATAGCTAAGGGCCTGTGCTGTGGGAGGTGCAGAAAAGTCCTAAGTCTTTTTTCTGGTGTCTGAAAAATCCTGTTGCTGCCATTGGAACTGCTCTCGCATGGCATGTAAGGTTTCCCCAAAGGAGAATTCTTCTGGTGGGGAAGCAGCTGGGATGGATTCTTCAGCATCAGAATCTTCAAAATTGGAGAAGGGAGCCTCTGGCTGGTCAGTTATGTCTGATTCATCAGCAGAATCATCAGAGGACACTGGCTCGGGGGGCTCTGCCCTAGGTCTCTTCTCTGGGGGCTGAGAGGCCCTGTCTGGGTGAGATTGAGATCCTCTAATTAAAGAAATTAAATCTTCTGCCAAAGTAAGCATTTGAGAACTAGAAGAGGGCCTGGATGTGGGTGGTTTAACAGGCACTGTTTTAGTAGTCTTGGCTGCTTTAGCCCTGGCGAAGGCCTTAATGGACATGGCTGCTGGAGGCCTAGCAGCACCACGTGCTGGGGTAGAAACATCCAAGGGATGGTGTCTGATAAGTCAACCACCGTAGTGGGTAAAATTTGTGAAGTCGCTTCAAGAGTTGTAGCAGGGCCTCAGTTGTAGGAATAGGTTCAGCTGTACTTTGTTCAGTTTTCTCGGTTTCGCCGAAACCGAGACACTCGCGTTTGCTTGACCGTGGTTTCGCCGAAACCGCGGACCGCGAGTGTCGGTCTTTATCTTTGCGTTTTGCTAGATTGGGTAGTCGGAGGATCCGACGGCATAATGTACGCAAAATCAGAACCGAAAACTGTTCTGCAAACTCCGACCGACGCCTAAGCGTCTCGGTTGAAAGAAGCACAGGCGAACAGGCTGCTACGCGTGGGCTGGGCCTAAACAAGGCAGACAGTAAGAGTGGAAATCTTTATGAGGTATTTGTTTCCCACAGTTTAAACAATTGTTAACTTTTTCTGACATCGGCTGAGGCAAGAAAGAGTCCCCAACGGGTACTTAGCTTTAGAAGTCTTCGGTAGTATTCGGTAGAAGTAATCTCTGGATCCGACCGACCGCACTTGCGAACAGCTTCTGCTTCGGCCACGCGCAAGAAAGACTGAGGAAAATGGCGTCGGCTGATGCCTTTATACCCGAAGACCAACAGAGATGACGTCGGGTGGAGTGCGACATCAGCCGAAGCCGGACCCGGACTTTGGAATCCGGCCGACTGAAGGGCTGCCTGACGACAGGACAACCCACTTGTTATGACTGCAGATGCATCCATGAAGGACATCAGTTGGTTAGATTTTCGTGTCTGCCTGGTCCTATCTAAGTAAAAACGCAGTTGCCTGTGAACATCCAACTGGTGGAAGGTATATTCTGCTCTATTAGAAAAGTTTGGAAAGAAAACGGGGAGCTCCAATGATTGTTGAATGCACAAAGGGGATGCTACCTTAGGCAAAAAGGATGGATTCAATCTGAGGGAAACTCTGTCTTTATGAAAAATCAAATAAGGAGGAGTAGAACAGAGAGCCTGAAGCTCTGAAACCCGCTTAGCAGAAGTTATTGCCACTAGAAAGGCGGTTTTCCATGACAGAAATTTTATATCACAAGTGGCTGCCGGCTCAAAGGGACAGGCAGTTAAGGAGGCCAGAACCAAATTTAAGTCCCAAGGGGGCACAGGATGAGCCATAGGAGGCCTGAGGAGCCAGGCTCCCTTAAGAAAGGACTTGCAAAGTCTGTTAGCCATTAAGGAAGGCTCTATGGCAACATGAAAATTAGATATAGCCACCAGTTGAACTTTAATTGTGGAGACTGAAGAGCCTGAATGAAACAATGAAGCTAGAAATTCCAAGACCTGCGGAACTGGGGCCGTAAGAGGATCAATGCCTCGCTGCTGGGCCCAAAAGGCAAACCTTTTCCATTTGCTGGAATACAGCTTAACGGTGGGAAGAGGACAAAATGTACATCACTTCTGGAGAAAGAGAGTTATCTCTAAAGATGGAAGTGGAGTAACCAAGCAGCCGGTCGCAACGACCGAAGGGACGGATGAGTGTGTCCCGACTGATGAGACAACAGGTCCGGCACTGGGTCCAGAATCCAAGGTCCCTGTACCGCATACTTCTGAAGGAATGGGAACCAAACCTGATGGGGCCAATGTGGGGCGACCAAAATCATGTGGCTCCCTACATGAAGAGCCTTCTGAATCACCCTCGGGAGAAGGGGGATCGGGGGGGGGGAAGGCATAAAGGAGACCGGGGGGCCAATTGTGAGCTAGCGCGTCCCTGGGAGACTGCCCCTGGGAGGGAGTCAGAGTGAAGAACTCTCTGCACTTCGCATTGTTGGGGCTGGCGAACAAGTCGCAACAAGGGAGACCCCATTTGGCGAAGATCTGCACAGCCACTCTGCTGTTGAGGGACCACTCATGGGGCAACAGGAGAGTCCTGCTGAGCCTGTCTGCAATCACATTGGCTTTCCCCGGAATGTGCGTGGCTACTAAGAAACGTTGAGTAGCTATGGCCCAGCGCCATACTCTCATGGCCTCTCTGCAAAGGGGGTAGGACCTGGTTCTGCCCCGCTTGTTTATGTGCCAAACTACCGACATGTTGTCAGATAGAATCGCAATAGTACCTTGGGGGAGAGCCTGATGAAGTGCTTGCAAAACCAGAAGCACCGCTCTCACTTCCAGGATATTGATGTGAAGGTGCGCTTCACAATCCTGCCAAGTGCCTTGGACAGACCTGTCCAGATAATGACCCCCCCACCCTATCTGGGAGGCGTCCGTGGTCACTGTGGCAACAGGGGGCTGAAGGGCGAAAGGACGCCCCCGGTCCAGGTTGGACCGACGCAGCCACCAACGGAGGTCCCGATGACAACTGTCCGTAATCAGAGCCAGGTGGTTCAGGGGAAGTTCTTGGTACGACCATTGAACCGATAATAGCCATTGCAGCACCCGCATGTGCAGCCTGGCTAACGGTACTAAGAGGATAGTTGCAGCCATCGTGCCCACTAACTGAAGAATCTGTCTGGCAGGAACTCAAGATTTGGGTAACAAATTTAGAATCTGTGATTGTAGAATCTGAATTCTTACTGATGGCAAAAAATGCCCGCATCCTTTTTGTGTCTAACTCTGCGCCTATAAAGGTGATACGCTGAGATGGCCGCAGCACAGATTTTTCCCAATTGAAAGTGATTCCCAGCGAGAGACCCAAAGTTACTGTGGCCATCAGCGCTCGAATCAGTAGATCCTCTGAGGTGGCAGTGAGGAGCCAGTCGTCAAGATAGGGAAACACTTGGAATCCTAGACTTCTCAGGTGAGCTGTCACCACTGCCAGACACTTGGTAAACACCCTGGGGGCTGTGGTGAGACCAAAGGGCAGTGCACGAAACTGGAAATGACTGGTTCCTAGGCGGAAGCGTTAATGACTCCTGGACTCTTGACGTATCAAAATGTGATAGTAAGCGTCCTTGAGGTCTATGGAGCACATCCAGACATCCTTCTCCAATAATGGGAGAATGGACTGAAGGGTGACCATCCGGAACTTGGACTTCTTCACAAAACGATTTAATGAGCTTAGGTCCAAAATGGGCCTTACGTCACCTGTCTTTTTTGGCACCAAAAATAATCTTGAGTAAGTTCCTGATCCGATCTGGTCGGCAGGGACGGGCTGGATGACCCCTTTGCTTAGCAGCTTTGAAACTTCTACGGCTGCTAGATCCCGTTGACTGGGTGGCACGTCCGGGATTCTCCTTGTAGGAGGAGGGGGCTTGAAAAAGGGGATGAGGTAGCCTCCGGTTACAATGCGAAGCACCCAGTGATCCTTGGTTATAGATTCCCAAGCCTGTGGGTGTTTCGCAAAACGACCCCCGACTGGCTTCGGAGAAGCACAGCCGGGCCACATCCTAGGGATGTTGAGGGTAGGAGGAACCACGAAAGGAATCGCGGTCTCCAGAGTTACGGGGGCCTCTGCCACCTCTAGGGCGGCGTCTTCCTGAATCCCCCCCCCCGCCTCTGGAGGGGGGAATCACTCGGTGGAGTAGAGAAGAACTTTTGGGATTTTCTGAACCACATTTTTCCTCCTCTCTGGGCCTTGGGGTAAGGTCTAGAGGGAGTGGAAAAACGGGCCCCAACGGCAGTCAAGGTCTTGCCCTCCTGCTCGCACCGAGTAAGTGTGTTCTTCACCTTGGGTCCAAACAAAGACCACCCATCAAAGGAGGCGTCGGCGAAGGAAGACTTAAAGGCCTCCGCGAGTGGACACAAGCGTAACCAGGCTTGTCTCCTAAGAGCCACTCCTGTGCCCGCTGCTCTACTCGCCCCTTCGGCTGCATAGGAAATGAGCCTCATGGACGAGTTGACAATAGAAGATACGGTAGTCATCTGGGCGCCTACCATCTGGGCTAACGCCTCAGGAAGATTACCCGCAAGAGACTCTCCTAACTCCTTGAGGAGGTCCCTTTGGAGCCTTGTAAAATGACAGAGATAGTTCAGCGACCGCAGGGTAAAGGTCGCTGAAGAAAGGGTACGCTTCCCGTACCTACCCATGCTCCTAGAATCCTTATTAGGAGGATGAATAGACGTTGAAGCCTCTGCCACGTCCTGCTGAGTGGCAGATGCCACCACCATAGCATCAACTGCAAAACCCTTAGTGAGGAATTCCTTCTGGGGAGGGGCTGAAAGAAACTTATTAGGTCTGGCAGGCACCGGTTCCACTGTCAGGATGTTCACACACCCTCCGAGAGATTAGATCTAATAACTCGAAGGGTGGAGACACCTAGGAGGAGGAGGGCTGGGCCCCGAAGGCCTTGAGGAAGACTGACTCCTTAGCGGTAGGGGCTTTGGATTGCCAATTGCCTCTCTGTCTCAAGATCTCAAGGATATCTGAGAAGGAGACGTCATCCGAGGATGATTTTGGGGACCCTTCCCCATCATCAAGGTCAGTATCTGAAGTGACGGACTCATCTTGGGAATCAACGTGCTTCCTCTTGCACAGTTTCTTCCTTGGGGGTTCATCCGAAGCAGATTCAGAAGGACCCCCCGGAAGAAGGGAACCCTCTAAGGGGTATCCTCAGGCCCTGGGGCCCCACTGTCGTGGGAAAGAATGTCTCCAGAGGCACCAGTACCCAAAACTTGGGACGGTGAGGTAGAAACCTGCTGAACTGCCAAGGTCATAGCCAGCGCACTCCTCATGGCCTCAAAAGCAGGACCTCCAGACTCTGCAGAGGACACTTGCTGAGAGACCACGGCGGTACCGGGAATACCTGCGGCCGATGCTCCGAGGGGAAGACTGGGCATCGAAGAGGCGAGCTCCACAGTGTTGCCCTCGGCCCACGCCGAGGAAGACCCGGTACCAAACCCTGACACCGAGGACAGGGTAGGAATGAAGGTCGGAGCAGAGAAACTCCGAGGGGGTCCCTGCTCCGACTGGACGATTCCGCTGCGTTCTACCAGCACCGGCTCTAAGAGGGTCGGAGGAGAAATCAAATGCACGGAATGGGGAATCGGCTCCGAAGCCGAGTGGGCTGGAGCTGAGATTATTTTAGTAAAAACTGGGGACTGGAACAGCCTCTGGATAACCCTATCCAAATCCGAATCCGACAACCTAGAGGATTTGGAGGAAATAGACTGGGGCAGAGAAGACTTCTGCCTCGGCTCCGATAAAACAGGGGATCGGCTCCGAAAGGGTTCCAACACTATCGGACCCGAGACCGGAACCTTTTGTAAGGGTGTCAGCGCCGAAGGCGGCTCCGGGGCCGAGGGGGAAGAGTCTGAGCTGCACACCTCCAATAGCTCCGAGACCAAAGGAGCCGAAGTAGGTGATTGGCCTCTCGATGCACTAACCTGCGGCTCCGACACCAACGGAGCCGAGGAAAGAAGCACCGAGGCAGACCCTTCAGCCATTGGAGCCGAGGAAGAAGTCATCAATCCATGTTTCTTAGATATCGGGTCCGACGATCTATGCTTCTTGGGTGTCTGGCCCGATGGACTGGTCGGAGCAGACGATCTCTTCTTTTTAGAAGCTGGAGATGAAGCCAACACTTCCTCAAATGAAGGCTTAATAAGACCTCTAAGTATCAGCTTGTTTTTTCTTTCCTGAAGGACCCTGGAAGAAAAAGCGCGACAAACACTACAAGTATCCTGTAGATGTTTAGGCCCTAAACAGTACATGCAGACAGCATGGCTGTCTGTAATAGACATTTTATAATTACATTTAGCACATTTTTTAAATCCTGTTTTCTGCTCCTTAGACATACTGAACACAGTAGAAAAGGTAACAGATAGCTAGAATACACAGAAGTAAACTAATATATGGGCTAAAGCCCTCTAACTTAAACGGGCTTAGCCCGATACAACAGGTAAAACAAGAAACTATTTCAGTCTCACAACAAGAAAAATAATCACACAATAAGGGCAAAGGCCCTCTAACTTAAACGGGCCTTGCCCAGTACACTAGAAGCTCGAAAAATATAAAATTCTAACTTTCACAAAAACTGACTACAAACACTCACAAAGCTGTTAAAACAGCTGTTTGTTTAAAAGCTGACAGAAACCCTAGCCAAAAAGACCAAAAAGGTCAAGAAAATACACTTAGCTCCAGCCAAGTCGAGACCACGTCCAGCTTGAAAAGCGGCAAACGAGATCTAGGGAAGCAGGCGTGGCGCATTCTGGGATAAGGGGAAGCCCAGCCAATGAGAGACTTCGTTCTAGTATATAGTGGCCGAGTCGGAGCCGACGGATCGGCTCCGAACCCATCAGTTATGAATGTAGGCGAGATAGGATCCCATTACATGTACAGTTTTGCACACTTACCATAAATGTAGACGTTACAGTGTATTCGCTGTTGCAGTCATTATATTTGGGTAATCTGCTGGCAGGTTGCCCTCAGTCGGCCTGATTAACAAAGTCTTGGGTCCTGCGTCGGTTGCTGTCCCTTCTTCCATGATGTCAGGGGTATAAAACATGCATCTGACTCCATTACATCAGTTTTTCTTGCCAGAGATGTCCGGTGCCCCCTTAATGGGGAGCAAATAAAATAAAAAAAAAAAATTAAACCTCCAACCAAAAGCATACACAAAAAAGGCTTTTAAGTATAATAAAAGAAGGTAGAGGTATAGCCAGAGAAAAATAGAGGGCTGTAGGGAGGGTAACCAAGACTGCAACAATGAATACACTCTATCATCTACATTTATGGTAAGTGTACACAACTGTACTATGTTCTTCGTGTTTCACTGTTGCAGTCATTACATTTGGGTAGATTCCCAAAGCTATGGTTGGGAGGAGGAGTTTATACAGCATTAGGGCCAGCTATAAGGCCCTGCAAGAGAGCAGTGGCAAAGCCAGCTCTGTATTTAGGGAAAATAGGTAAATGATAATGCTTGGTGAAAGTATGTACAGGACTCCAGGTAGCAGCTTCTAGAATATCCCTGGTAGGAACACCTCTGAGAAAGGCTGCAGAAGTAGATGCAGCCCTGGTGGAGTGAGATCTGATCTTCTGGGGGATAGGTTTTCCATGTTGCTTATAGCAGAAATGAATGCAATGGCTTATCCATTTAGAAATGGTTTGCTTTGAAATAGCCTTCCCCCCTGCCCCTGCAGTAAATGCTACCATCAGTTCTGATTTCCTTTGAGGTTTAGTCCTGTCCAAGTAGAATCTAAGTTGTCTGTGCACATCTAAAGAATGCAGTATCCGTTCCCCTTTGTTCTGTGGATTGGGGAAGAAGGTTGGCAAATGAATGGACTGATTAAGAACCACAGTGGAAACCACCTTGGGCATGAAGGATGGATTGGTCCTCCGAGATACCCTGTCCGCATGAAAGATGATGAAAGGCTCCACTGTCATAAGGGCCTGTAATTCAGATATCCTTCTAGCTGAAGTGGTTGCTAAAAGGAAAGTTGTTTTCCAAGAAAGAATTTTTAAGTCTGCAGTAGCAGCTGGCTCGAGAGGAGGTAGAGTGAGCTTCTCCAAAACAAAGTTAAGGTCCCAGGCAGGGGTAGGAGCTCTCCTGGGTGGTCTCAAGTTCTTTGCTCCTCTGAGATACTGCTTGAGCAGGGATGAGAAGAGGGGTGGTTCTGTGTTATAGTGAGCTGAAATAGCTGAAGCGTGGATTTTAATAGAGGAAAAAGACAGGCCCTTGTGAAGCATCTCAGTTAAGTATTGCAAAATCTGAGGTAAATTGGGTGCTGCTGTGCTCATCCCTAAAGATTGGTTCCAGGCATAGAATCTTTTCCATTTGTCAGCATAAGATTTTCTGTACTAGGTCTTCTCGCCTACAAGATGACATCCATCACAGGTTTGCTGAGGGATAAGGGTGAATTTAAGTGATTAGCCTGGCTGCAAGGTTCAATGTTGGAAGCTAATGGTGCAGAATTTGATTCTCCTGCTGAGACAGCAAGGAAGGGGTCTGAAGCAGGTGCCATGGAGATATTTGCGACACACTGCGCAGGAGTGGGTACCAGTGATGGCGTGGCCAGTCTGGAGCAATCAAAATCATTCTTGGTTTGTCCTGTTTGACTTTTAGCAGAACTTTGGAGAGCAGAGGAGGAAAGGCGTAGACTGATAGGTTTTTCCAGCTGAAGGACAGAGCATCCACTTTCAAGGCTTCTTTGTGGAGAGTCCTTGTGCAAAACTTGTCCAACTGGTTGTTTTGGGGGAGGCAAATAGATCTATATCTGGGCTCCCCCATTTGCTTGCCAATATGCTGAAAATCCGTGGTTCCAGTTTCCACTCGTGTGGGTCCATGAGATTTCTGCTTAGTCCGTCTGCCAGTATATTCAACTTTCCTGGCAGGAATTGAGCTTGTAGGTGCACTTGGTAGCGCAAGGCTGTGTTCCACAATGCCATGGCTAGTCTGCAGAGGGGTTAAGAATGTGTACCCCCCTTCTTGTTTATGTACCACAAAACCGTGGTGTTGTCCGTCTTTACCATTAGTTGTCCTGGAAGAATGTAGTCCTTGAAGGCTGTCGGAGCATTCTGTACAGCTAACATTTCTTTTTGACTGATATGTAGGTGCATTTGACTTGGGTTCCATTTGCTCTGAATGCAATTTCCTGCCCGGTGAGCCCCCCATGCATAGTCTTGATGCATCTGTAGTTAGGGTTTGGGCAGCAGGGGGTAGTGTGAATGGCAGTCCCTTGTTTTGGTGGCAGGCCTCTGCCCACCACAGGAATTCCAGGAGTAGGCAAGGTATAATAGGAATCATTGTTTCTAGGCTGTGACGATGTTGACTCCATAGACTGAAGTACCACTGTAGTTTCCTCATATGCAGTCTTGCATATGGAATTAGAAGAATGCAGGGGGGAAATGAACCCCAAGGCTTGCAGTATTTGTATTGCAGATAGCAGGGTTTTTGCGGCCACTTATTTGAAGTAAGTTACCAAATTAATTTGCTTCTCTGGCATGAGGAAAGCCATATGGGCAGTTGTATTCAAGCTTGCACCCAGGAATGTTATCTGTTGAGAGGGTACAAGTTGTGATTTCTTTTCGTTTATGGTGTACCCCAGACAAGATAGAACCCTTTTTACAAATGCCAGAAAATTTAGAAGTATGCCCTGGTTTTCTGCCTGAATTACACAATCGTCCAGGTATGAATATATTTGAATATTTCTTTGCCTGCAAAATGCAATAACTGGAGCCAGTTACCTTGTGAATACCCTGGCCGCGGTAGACAAGCCAAAGGGCAGTGCAGAGAACTAATAATGCAAGTAGCCTGCTTTGAAGCGTAGGTATCTTCTGCAAGATTCCCTGATTGGGATGTGTAGGTATGCTTCTTTTAAATCTAGAGTTGCCAACCAGGCATCTTGGCCTAGCATAGGAAGTAACTGGTGAAGAGTCAGCATCTTGAATTTTGGAATGTCCAGAAAGGTGTTTAGAGTAGACAGGTCCAGAATTGGACGCCGTGATTTCTCTTTTCTGTGTAAACCTGGAATAGAAACCTTGTCCCTTTTCCTCTTCTGGTACTGGTTGAATACCCCCCATGTGGGGAAAGTACTTGTTTTTGAGCCTCTGCCCACTGATTTGGGGGCAGGTCTGGCCACCCGTTTGGTGTTGGCAACGTGTGGAAATGAGATCTGTATCCCTGGGACACTATATTTAAAACCCATTTGTCCTGGGTTATGAGTTCCCAGTTATTTGCATGAAGAGCAATCTTTCCCCCCAAAGGGGCGGCTAAAAGGTAAGTGCTTGGTAATTTTAAAAGGAAGTCATTGAGACTGTTTACCATAGGGGGGTGTCTTGTTATTTCCAGATTTGGAAGTGGAGGCCCCCCCACTGCTTAGTTATGAGAGTCCCCTGGGACTGAAACCTGGGGTTTTTGCTGTGTCTGGGTTTGGCCTGAGAGGACCAATTCTTAGTAGGCCATTGCCTACTAAATCTTGGAGGTTGCACTTGTAAGAAATCTTTAACAATTTGCATAGATTTAGCTTTATCTTCCATCTTTTTTAGAACTTCTTCAGCCTTACTACCAAACAGACTGTCCTGATTTGAAGGAGCATCCAACAATTTCGCTTTAACATGATCAGGCAAAGATTGCTCCTTAAGCCAAGCATGCCCTTCTAAGCACAGACCCAGTAACAGCAGTCCTGCAGGAGGCCTCTAAAGAATCAAAACCGCATTGCAAAGTATGTTTTCCAACTTGTTCAGCAGAATGCAATAAATCCTGTAAATCTTTATTTTCCACACAGTCAGGAATCAACATCATTTTCTGTTTAAGCAGTCCAATAATATGCTGTTGATATTTTAACATATGAAATTGGCAGTTTAAAGCCCTGATTGCCAAGGTTGCAGGAGTATAAACCTTCTTACCCCATCTATCCAGCGCCCTGGAGTGTCTATCAGAAAGGATAGGATTTTTAGCAGTAGAGGCCTTAATGCCCTTGGGCCCCTGAGAAATGGTTTCTGGATCTGCAACAGGATTTTTGAAAAGAAACTTGTGGGACTCAGGAACCCTGTAGTAGCCATCAGGTTTACTAGATGCCTGAGGCAGGGAGTCAGGGGCCATACTGGATTCCGAAAACATAATCAACAATGTCTAATACAGGAGGTATAGCCAAAGGCCTATGCTGAGGTAGGAGGAGGAAATCCCTAAGCCTCTTTTTTGAATCAGAAAATTCCTGACTTTCCCCAGTGGAAATGCTCCCTTAAGGTATGTAAAGTTTCCCCAAAAGAAAAATTCTCAGGAGGGGAAGCAGAGGGAATGAAGTCCTCTGCATCAGAATCCTCATAAGTAGGTAAGGACAAATCCAGGTCATAAGAGTTGGAATAAACAGAAACCTGATCAGAAGATTCATAATCAAGCTCAGCCCTAGGCCTCTTGGGGGGGGGGGGGTTGACTACCCCTGATTAGAGTAATTAGATCAGCCGCCATTTTGATCATTTGAATTTCAGGCATAGGGGACCTGAACATGTGGCCTGGGCATCGTTTTTTTAGACATAGATTGAGATTTAGGCCTTAGTAATGAAGGTGGAATCAATTTAATATGCAAGTCTGTAGGCCTGAATACACCCTCAGAAGCCGGTGCCTGCACAGCAGCTCCAGACCCATCCAAGGTAGAGACATCCATGGGTTCCATAGGTGAAGCATATCATGGCATACCAGACTCCGAATGGGTCTCAGTAGAGGCCTGCGAATTAGAAGTAGCGGGTATCAGGGGCTGCGAAAGCGCCTCACTGAGTACCGGCGAACTGGCGACTAGCTTAGAAGTGTCGTCGGCAGTTTTGGACCTCGGCGGCCTATCTCTGTCTTCATCTTTGCGTTTTTTCAGAATCCCGGTAGTTGGATGGCTAACCGACGACATTTAGCGATAATTAAACCGAAATACTTAAGAGGCAAAAATGTACCGATGATGGATAGTATGCTGACTAAAAGCACAAAACTGACAGCAAGGTAAATGGTGGTCAGGGCCTAGGCAAGAAATACAGTACGAATGAAAATCTTTGTGAGGTATTTGCTTTCCACAAGTAATGCAATTATTAACTTTTACTGACATCGGTAAGGAGCAAGAAAAAGTTTCCCCAATGGGGTACTTAGCTTAAAGTTGAAGACTTCTGTTCTGAAACTCGAAAACAAAAATTTCAGGAGACTGCCGACCGGCACTTGCGAACTGCTTCTGCTTCGGGCACCGCAAGGCAAGAAAGACCGATGTAATGGCGGTGGATGCATGTTTTATACCCCTGACGTCATGGAAGAAGGGACAGCAACCAACGCAGGACCCAAGACTTTATTAATCAGGCCAGCTGAGGGCAACCTGCCAGCAGATTACCCAAATGTAATGACTGCAACAGTGAAACACAAAGAACATAATCAAATTTACTATTGTTTGTTGAATGCTCATGAAAGAACACTATTCCATTTAGTTATTTTGAATAAACAGAAAAGGCAGGTTACTTGCAAAGAATGGGCAACAACAGACCTTGCAAAGTGCGAGTATTATTGGAGATGGATTTTAAAGACAAAAATGGGATATTCTGCTTGGTGGAGTTCACTGTGAGGTATGGTCACATGTCTTTACAGTGTTTTATAAGTATACATGTCATAATATAAGCTGCAGTTATAGTGGTAAGTTGTGTATAGATCTTAAGTTTTATAGTAAGTCATTAACTTATTACAGTCAAATGATGCCTCCAGGTGTTGCTGCAGTTACACCCTACTGATGCCTCTAGGCATCGAACACTGATTGTTCATATTTGCATTAATAATTCCAAAACCATGCTACACAGGTGGTTACTGGGCTATTGATCCCAAAGGTCTTTATAAGCCTGTGTACAAAATATATTACTACAGAAACCCAATACGAAGAATCTTGCCTAAACTAGACGTCTTAGTTAGCAATGACTACCCACATCCAGGAGGTTTATAGGTGATATACATGGCAGGAATTTACGGTTTTCCATCCAGTACAAATACATATACTGTATTAAAATATTACATCTTAAAGCACGCACAATGGCAGACAACTGTATTGATATTTGACCTCTGTCTAGTACAGGTAAAGTGATAAAATGTTTCTTCACCAATTATTTTACCCAGTTTCATGTTTTTTTTCTAAATATCTCGACAACCAAGTATTACAGATAGAACTCGCATGAAAGCTCTCAGCTGTACGACCAAAATGCTGCTGACACTATGTGTGTAACTTAATTGGTTGCTGACATATTCCAAGTTGCTTACAAACTTAATAGCTACTGTGTTTACACTTATAAAATCAAGTTTATTATCCACATCCTAAAGAATACTACCAATATAAAATACTTTTTGGTGAATTTTGCCATTTACAGTTCTTTAGTAAAACCTATGGTTCCAGAGTTATAAACATTTGTTTCTACCACTCTGTGTATTCATTTATCAAATCACCCTCTCCAGAACTATCATGCAGTGTGACAGGAGGCACAGACTCTCACCATTAGCATGAGTCCCTGGTGTACGTCAGAGCAGGCCAGATCCTTACCCCACTTATCTCCGGCAAATACCCATACCCACTTGGTGACGGTAGTCAACTCAACCGAATCACCTACAGACAGTTTTTACATCAAGTGGCTACCCCTGCCACAGCATGTAGTCTGTGATCGAAGTTCTCCTATCAAGAGGATACCACATACCACAGCTGAATCCCCAGAACAGTTTATCTTTATATCTAGAGTCTGTGCTACTGCCCACACCACCATTACTGAGCGAGTTTGAGGTGGAAATACTCAGCATGCTTTGAGGAGGAACCCACTGAGAAAATGCAAACTCTATACATTGGCCAGACGTCAGAATCAAACTCTGTACAGGAGGCAAAGACCTTAACCATTATGCCAACTGAGCTCATCTGTTTGCTTTACTATAATATGGTAGTCTATTTCATACATCAGCTGCTCTCTAGGAGAATTAGTACACACCTCTCAGTCCCATAAAAACTCCATCTAATTATACTTGCAGTTTCTTAACAGTTATGGTTTATTTCATTTTGGTTCAACCTTGTACTAGAACAATACAAATAAGATTTCACTGTGCAAAATTCTGGCTAAGTGTTTTGTCTTCTGCTGTTAATGTGCAGTAAACATATCAAGTTTCAACTGACATTGTTACTCTAGCAGTTAAATGTTGCTTTCTGCTGTTAATGTGTAGCAGTTATATTAGTAAGTTTCTACTGGCTATTTTACAGTAGGATTCAGTGAAGCCATTTACTTATTTGCTCTTTATACTGCAATTGCATCAAGTAAGTCTGTAGTGTGCTGTCAATCTGGCTAAGTGTTGTTGGAATTTTTTTCTTCTCTCTGATAATCTGTAGTGCATGTATATTTATGTTGTATGTTTCTACTCACTTCTGCTGAAGGTTTCTATTGTTCACAGGTTCATAGTTGCGTACTAGGCTAATGGCCCTGGAGCCAATACAAGCCGAGCCCATAGGATTACCCTAGTATCGTGCCACCCGACCTTAGTTCCCAGTGCCTCTGTCAAGTAGAGCCACTGGAGTGATCCCCGGTGTGAATTTTCTATTTCCTATCCACTCATCAAGATTTCTCTAAGTGGGCCAGTGAGGCGCTCTGCTTGACATGTATGGGAAGTGTATTCCAAAGCATGGGCAGGCTCTGGGTTATGAACCTGTCCCTCCAGCTTGTTCTGTTGAATATGGTAATGAGACTGAGGTCTCTGGAGCGTGTAGTGCGGAGGGATTAGGATTTCTTTAGATGTGGCATTTCTAACAGAGCTGGGTCAGACATGGCTATGTAAGTCAAGCAGAGATCGCCTCTAAGTAGCCGATATGAGACAGAGAATAGTTGGAGTTTGAGTATGTCCATATAGGACAAGTGTTTAAGGCCTAAGATCCTCTTTGTGAGGTATTTTTGCAGCCTCTCCAGTTGTTGTAGGTGTCTAGTGAGGTACATGCCAAATGGGGCATTGTACTCAATGACTGGCCTAATGAGGGAAAAGTAGAGGGAGACAATGACCTCTTTCTTCCTGGATGCAAAACCCTTAGTAATGAGATGTGCCACATAGGACTTCCTGACCACAGTGGCAATATGGTGGTCAAAAGGGAGGTTGCTGTCAACCTGTGTTCCCAGATCTCTTATGACGCCTTCTGTGTTCAGTGGACTACCATCGATGTGGTAATTCAAGGGAACCGGGTTTTCTCCAAAGGGGATGACGACATTTTTTGGCACCGAGCTTAGGGCCATGACTCTGACACCAGTCATTGGTCTCAGTGAGGCCTTTTGGTAGGACGTCAACATCACTTGGGGAGTTCACGATGGCTCCCAACTTGCAATCGTCTGCAAACGTAGTCAGCCAGAGTCCCTTCGTGTTGGCCTGAACTTCAGAGAAATAGATACCAAACAGGAGAGGACCCAAGACCGAATACCAGAGTTTATGTTTTTATGAACAGCACAGCTACTAGACAATGTAGGCGATTTGTTAAAATAGGAATGTTTGCTTGTGAAGAGTTTTGTCATTAGCTAGGGTTGCTTGTTTTTTCATATATGTTACACATTTAAGCTGCCTTTTCCAAGTGCTTAAATATCACATTTACAGACAGTATGTTGCGTAGCAAAGACCGAGAACTAACAGATAGGTGCACAACCTGTCCCTCATCTGTAAACCTACATCTCAGTAACACCTCACTTACATGCAAGTACGTACAGTACAGTTGTGTACTCTTACCATAAATGTATATGTTAGAGTGTATTCACTGTTGCAGTCATCACACTTAGGTTATCTGCTTGCAGGTAGCCCTCAGTCAGCCCGAATACCAGAGTCTTGGGATTTCTGCGTCGGATGCTGTCGTCTCTTCCATGATGTCAGGGGTATAAAACATGCAGCCGATGCCATTACATCAGTTTTTCTTGCCCCAGATGTCAGCAGGCCCCCAAAATTGGAAGCAATTACATGGTGTAGAACACCTCCAGTAAAAAGTAAATACTAATGCCATAAGATATGGACAAAAAAGAGGACAAGTAGAAAGTATAGATAAGTCAGGGGGCTGGAGGGAGGGGTAACCAGGACTGCAACAGTGAATACACTCGAACATCTACATTTATGGTAAGTGCACACAACTGTACTATGTTCTTCGTGTTTCACTGTTGCAGTCATCACACTTGGGTTGATTCTCAAAGCTGAGGAAGGGTGGAGGCAGTTGAAGTATTACGCCTGGCTAGCAGGCCTTTTAAGACTGCTGTAGCAAATCCAGCTCTGGATTTATAAAAGATAGGCAAGTGGTAATGCTTGGTGAAGGTGTGTACAGAACTCCAGGTTGCAGCTTCCAGGATGTTCCTGGTAGGGACTCCCCCGAGACTTGCTGTAGAGGTTGAGGCAGCCCTAGTGGAATGGGTTCTGATCCACTGTGGGGTAGGTTTCCCATGGTGTTTGTAGCAGAAATGGATGCAGTGCGCTATCCATTTGGAGATGATTTGTTTTGAAATGGTCTTGCCCTCTGCCCCTGTAGCAAAGCTGACCAGCAGCTGGTCAGATTTTCTGAAAGCTTTAGTCCTATCAAGTTAGAACCTAAGTTGCCCGTGCACGTCCAAGGAGTGCAGGATCCTTTCCCCTGTATTCTGAGGATTAGGGAAAAAGGAGAATAAATGGATGGATTGGTTTAAAGCCATACTGGATACCACCTTGGGCATAAATGATGGGTTAGTCCCGAGGGAAACCCTGTCCACATGGAAGACAATGAAGGGTTCCACAGCCATAAGGGCCTGCAACTCGGACGCTCTTCTTGCTGAAGTGATGGCTAGAAGTAAGGCTGTTTTCCAAGAGAGGAATTTTAACTCTGTTGTAGCAGCAGGCTCAACAGGGGGAAATGTGAGCTTCTCTAGTACAAAGTTAAGGTCCCAAGCAGGAGTGGGAGCACTCCTTGAGGGGTCTTAAATTGTTAGCTCCTCTCAGGAACTGTTTGACCAGAGGATGAGAACAGGGGTGGCTCAGTATTGTAATGAGCTGAGATGGCAGAGGTATGAATCTTAATTGAAGAAAAAGATAGGCCTTTCTGGAGCAGCTCTGCTAGGTAATCTAGGATTTGAGGTAAGGTAGGCACTGTTGGTGTGCTTACTCTGAGACAAGCACCAAGAGCAGTACCATTTCCACTTTTCTGAATAGGATTTCTTAGTACTAGGCCTCCTGGCCTCAAGGATGCCATCTAGCACCTGTTTGATATGGGTTGGTGGTGATGTATTCAGGGAATCAGCCAGGGTGCTAGGTTCAGGGTTTGCAGCGGAGGATGCAAAATCTGGCTCTCCTGCTCGGACAGCAGAGAGGGGGGTCAGATGCAGGTGCCAGGGTGGCACGGCTGTCAGACTGCATAAAAGTGGGTACCAGTGCTGGCGTGGCCACAGTCTGGTGCAATCAGGATTGTCCTTGACCTGTCCTGTTTGATCTTGAGTAGCACTTTCAGAAGGAGGGGCAGAGGAGGGAAGGCATAAATTGAGAGGTTTTCCCATGTAAATGAAAGTGCATCCACTTTCCAAGCTTGGCTGAGGGAATTCTGGTGCAAAATTTGCTCAATTAGTGGTTTTAGGGGGAAACAAAGAGGTCCACCTCTGGTGTCCCCAACCTGTGGATTAGAAGTTTGAATGTGTTTGGTTCCCGTTTCCACTCGTGTGGGTCCATTAGATTTCTGCTTAAATTGTCTGCCAGTGAATTTTCTTTGCCTGGCAGGAATTGAGCTTGCAGGTGCATTTGATTGCTCAAGGCTGTGTTCCAGAGCCATGGTTAACCTGCAGAGTGGGTAGGAATGAGCTCCCCCCGCTTGCTGATATACCACATAACTGTGGTGTTGTCGGTCTTTATCAAGAGTTGTCCTGGAAGGATAAGGTATTTGAAGGCTGTCAGTGCATTCTGTACAGCTAACATTCTTTTTGATTGATATACAGGTGCATTTGTCTTGGGCTCCATCTGTCTTGAATGCATTTGCCTGCCACGTGAGCCCCCCCCCCCCCCCATGCATAGTCTGATGTATCTGTTGTCAGGGTTTGGGCGGCGGGGGGTCGAGTAAAAGGGAGTCCCTTGTTGTGGCATCAGGCCTCTGCCCACCAAAGCAACTCTGTCCTTAGGCAAGGAATGATAGGAATCATTGTTTCCAGGTCCTGAGAATGTTGACACCAGAGACATTTTAAGTACCATTGAAGTTTCCTCATATGCAGTCTTGCATATGGAATTATTAGAATGTAAGAGGTCATGAACCCTAGGGCTTGCAGTACTTTTCTTGCAGATAGTTGGGTTTGGGTGTCCAGTAGATTGAAGTAGTGTCAAATAAACTTGTTTTTCTGGAGTGAGGAATGCCTTTTGGGAAGTTGTGTTCAAGCTTGCTCCCAGGAATACAATTTTTTGGCTGGGTACCAGATGTGACTTCTTTTCGATGATGGTATACCCCAGGAAAGTTAGAAGTCTCTTTACAAATGTCAGGTGCTGAAGTAGTAATTCCTGACTGTCTGCCTGGATCAGGCAATCGTCCAAGTATGGGTATATTTGAATTTTTCTCTGCCTGCAGTATGCAATGGCTGGAGCCAGGCATTTTGTGAATATTCTGGGCGCAGTAGATAAGCCAAAGGGAAGTGCAGAAAACTGACAGTGCATAGAACCTGCCCTGAAACCTAGATATTTTCTGCAAGATTCCCTTATGAGGGTGTGTAGATAAGCTTCTTTTAAGTCTAGGGTGAACAGCCAGGAGTCCTTGGCTAGCATAGGAAGCAGCTGTTTTAGAGTAAGCATTTTGAATTTCGGAACCACCAGGAAGGTGTTGAGGATTGACAAATCCAGGACAGGGCAACAAAGAGTTTTCTTTTCTGGGCACTAGAAACAGTCTGAAGTAGAAACCTTGCCCCCCTTTGCTCTGTTGGAACAGACTGAATAGCCTTGATACTGGGAAGAGAAAGTACTTGCTTTTTGGCCTCTGTCCACTGGTTTGGGGGGAGGTCCAGCAATCCTCTTGGGGATGGCAATGAGTGGAAGTAGAATCTGTAACCCTGTGATACAATGTTTAAGACCCATCTGTCCTGGGTAATGTACGCCCAGTTTTTTGCATGTAGGGCGAGTTTTCCTCTTGGGGTGCGAGTACTTGGGCAAGGCTGGGCAGGATGAAGGACAAGTCATTGTGAACTTTTTCCATAGAATGGTGGCTTACCACTCCCTGTTTTTGAGGAGGGAGCACTCCAATGTTTAGATCTGTGCATACCCGGAGACTGTAGTCTTGGTGGTCTGCTGCCCCTGGGTTTGGACTAAGAAGGCCTGGGAGGGACTGGAAAGGACCAGTTTTTTGAAGGCCAATGCCTACTGAATCTAGGTGGCTGTACCTGTAAGAAATCTTTAAGAGTTTGCATAGATTTCGTTTTTTCCTCCATCTTTTTAAGAACTTCTGCGTTAGTGCCAAACAAATGTTCTTGGTTTAATGGAGCATCTAGTAATTTTGCTTTGACATAGTGTGGTAAAATTTTTTCCTTTAGCCAAGCATGCCTTCTAAGAACAGACCCAGTGACAGCAGCCCTGCAAGATGCTTCTAAAGCATCAAAACCACACTGCAAAGTATGATTTCCAACTTGGTTTGCATAATGCATTAACTCTTGTAAACCTTTATGTTCTGCACAATCAGGAATCAACATAATTTTTTGTTTAATAAGCTCCATAATATGTTGCTGGTACTTCAACATGTGAAACTGGCAATTTAAAGCCCTGATGGCAAGCGTAGCAGAGCTGTATACCTTCTTCCCCCATCTGTCTAAAGCCCTAGAATCTCTGTCCAAAGGGGTAGGGTTTTTTGTTGTAGTAGCCTTAATGCCTTTAGGTCCCTGGGAAATGGTCTCTGGATCCGCAGTGGGATTTTTAAAAATAAATTTGTGAGAGTCAGGTACTCTGTAGTATCCGTCAGGCTTTCTAGAAGCAGGTGGTAAAGTATCAGGGGTAAGGCTGGATTCCACGAAGACATCAACTACAATATCCAGGACAGGGGGAATAGCTAGAGGCCTATGCTGAGGCAAGTCTAAACATTCCCCCGAGTCTGTTTTTGGACTGTGGGTAGTCCTTGCATTCCCAGCGAAAATACTCTCTTGGGGTATTGCAAGGTTTCACCGAAAGAAAGGTCCTCTGGGGGGAGGGTGGCTGAGGGAATTAAGTCGTCTGCATCTGAGTCCTCATAGGTAGATAAGAGTATGTCTTGGTAATCACAGGGGTCAGAGTCTTCAGACTCAGTCTGACGAATCAGAAAGAAAATCAATTCTTTGTCTTTTAGAGGGGGAAGGCTGGCTTCCCCTAATTAAAGTAATAAGGTCTTCAGCCATTCTAAGCATTTGTTTCTGTGGCATGGGAGCTTGAGATTGTGCTTTGGCCGGTTTCCTAGGCGTAGTGCGAACCCTGGGCCTGAGAATTTCAGTAGATTTAGTCAAACGAAGTAGTCGGTTTGATACTAACATCGGAAGGTCTGAATACACACAGAAGCTGGTGCCTACACAGCGGCTCCGGAACCATCCAGGGTAGAGACATCTGCGGGTTCCATAGTCAAAGTATCATCTCGCGGCATACTGGACTCCGAATGGGTCTCAGTAGAGGCCTGCAATTCTGTAGAAGCGGGTATCAGGGGCTGCGAAAGCACCTCACCGAGTACCAGTGGACTGGCGACTAGCTTAACAGAAGCGTCGTCGGCAGTTTTGAACCTATGCGGTCTGTCTCTGTCTATCTGTATCTTTGCGTTTTTTTGGAAGATCGGTAGTCAGATGGCTTACCGAAGCCATTTTGGAATACGGAGAATGAGAGCGAAAGAATTGAGACACAAAAATAGCCCAATGACGAATAGTTCGGGCGTTGAACAAGGCACAAAACTGACAGCGAGGGACATCGTGGTCTGGGCCTAAACAGGTGACGCAGTAAGAATGAAAATCTCTGTAAGGTATTTGCTTTCCACAGGCAAGACAACTGTTAACTTTTTCTGACATCGGTTAGAGCAAAAAAACGAACCCCAATGGGGTACTTAGCTTTAGAAATAATAAAAAACGACACAGCAAAGCACCTGTAGGGAGGTAAACGCTCCTAATTCCAAAAAAGTATAATAAAACAATCGACAAATAGGAGCGAAAGGGCCTCAGAGGTACAACGTTTCCAAAGATATAAAGAGGTTATTCAACCCAGTAGAAGCAAGTCAAAGATGCAAAGTTCCAACGATGTATAAATGATTTTCCAACCCAGTAACAACGCAAATCAGCATGTAATCCAATAAAAGATGATTTATTGAGCTAGCGAGTGAGCGCTTTCACCAAACGGCTTTTTCAAACTTCAACAGTAGCCATTAAAATCAAACAACTTATATACACAGGGGAGGAAGTTCATTGGTATACTCAAGTTAAATTAATTATCTAAAGTATATCTCATTAAGAAACATAAAAAACTTATCCTTATAAAATAGATTAGATCAGTTATAAACAAAAATAAATATACATATAAAATACATAAAATACATATATATATGGATATCTATAAGGAATTCATATATTATAATTATATATTAAACAATAGCAGTGTTTAATAAAACTGTTAACCTAATTCATACCTTAACATATTCTTGATAGGAGTATAAAAATGTATGAGAAGAATGTATACACATGTATACTCATATTAATAAAAGATAGTAGAAAGTGAGGATGTATGCACATGTGAAAAAGCACATGAATAAGAAAAAAGCAAACATCTATAAAAATATGAGTCTAACCCATACCTAAAAACAAAAAACTAATATAGAATAAAAACTTACACATGTATACATATACTAATATACATAATAAATGGTAGGTATATGTGCATATGTGACAAAACAAACATTTAAAAATCTAATAAGAACAAGCATTGCATGATAAATAGTAATATACAACCTATCCACTAGACATATCACTACAGCTACTGATGAATAACTATAAAATAAACTAAGATATCTAACTCAAACCTTAGGTCTAAACAACCTTTTCCTACGCAATAATGGTTTTACCTGTACTTTATCATTTATGCCAGGAAATTTATCTGCTCTTAGGCAGACAATCCATCTAAGTTCACACTCCTGTAGGTATGAATCAATATCTCAACCTCTAATGCTAGGTTTAACCTGTTGTAGCACACTAAAAGTAAAAAGGTGATCTGGTCCTGTACTCCTCACATGTTTGGCTAGAGCATTATGCTCAGACGCAGTCCTAATATTGTATACGTGTTCTCTAATGCGTTCTCTAAGTTGCCTACAGGTCTTGCCTACATAAAATACTGGGCAAGAAACACATTTGGCAATATATACTACGTTAGTGCATTCCCTTCTTGAAAAATAGGGTTTCGCCACACTATCCCTCAACTTGTCAACCAGACTTCATTTGGAAAGGGGATGAAACATCGCTTTTGGAGTTCTTTGATATAGTTAATGGACTGACAGATTTTTTGAAATTTACTATCAATTACTCTCATATTCAATTGTCATTCTTAGATGTACATATAAATAGATTACCTACTGGCCTTTTGAATACTTCTATATATAGAAAACCATGCTATAGAAATACACTTTTACATCGTCAATGCATGCATCCTAGGTATGTTTTCGATAACATCATGAAAGGACAATTTATGAGAGCATCCAGGCTGAATCAGTGCCATATGGGGCATTCTAAAGAGATTGATGCTCTCACAAATAGATTACTAGAAAGGAAGTACATGATGAAAGAGATAGATAGGAATAAAAGTCTGGTTGACAAGTTGAGGGATAGTGTGGCGAAACCCTATTTTTCAAGAAGGGAAAGCTCTCATGTAACACCTGTTATTAATAGAAATGATGATATCAGGTTGTCCCTATTCTTCTCTAGAGATGTGGACAAGATAAGGGACATTGTTTGTAAACATTGGGAAATTCTTGGATTGGATAATGATATATTTAAGGTAGTGGGTGATAGTCCAAGTTTTTCCTATAGAAACAAACCAAATCTGAAAAGGACTCTGTCATCGTTCATTGATAGGACATAGCAATAGAATGCTAATAAGAGATTATAACACCACACCCTGTTTAAAATGTAACCAATGTCAATATATAGATAGTAGCAATAGTTTCCTGCATCCTTTCACACAAACCGTCTATAAATTTAATACTGGGACTAGTTGTATTAGCACTAACGTAGTATATATTGCCAAATGTGTTTCTTGCCCAGTATTTTATGTAGGCAAGATCTGTAGGCAACTTAGAGAACGCATTAGAGAACACGTATACAATATTAGGACTGCGTCTGAGCATAATGCTCTAGCCAAACATGTGAGGAGTACAGGACCAGATCACCTTTTTACTTTTAGTGTGCTACAACAGGTTAAACCTAGCATTAGAGGTGGAGATATTGATTCATACCTACAGGAGTGTGAACTTAGATGGATTGTCCGCCTAAGAGCAGATAAATTTCCTGGCATAAATGATAAAGTACAGGTAAAACCATTATTGCGTAGGAAAAGGTTGTTTAGACCTAAGGTTTGAGTTAGATATCTTAGTTTATTGTATAGTTATTCATCAATAGCTGTAGTGATATGTCTAGTGGATAGGTTGTAAATTACTATTTACCATGCAATGCTTGTTCTTATTAGATTTTTAAATGTTTGTTTTGTCACATATGCACATATACCTAACATTTATTATGTATATTAGTATATGTATACATGTGTAAGTTTTTATTCTATATTAGTTTTTTGTTTTTAGGTATGGGTTAGACTCATATTTTTATAGATTTTTATAGATGTTTGCTTTTTTCTTATTCATGCGCTTTTTCACATGTGCATACATCCTCACTTTCTACAATCTTTTATTAATATGAGTATACATGTGTATACATTCTTCTCATACATTTTTATACTCCTATCAAGAATATGTTAAGGTATGAATTAGGTTAACAGTTTTATTAAACACTGCTATTGTTTAATATATAATTATAATATATGAATTCCTTATAGATATCCATATATATGTATTTTATGTATTTTATATGTATATTTATTTTTGTTTATAACTGATCTAATCTATTTTATAAGGATAAGTTTTTTGTGTTTCTTAATGAGATATACTTTAGATAATCAATTAATTAACTTGATTATACCAATGAACTTCTTCCCCTGTGTATATAAGTTGTTTGATTTTAATGGCTACTGTTGAAGTTTGAAAAAGCCGTTTGGTGAAAGCGCTCACTCGCTAGCTCAATAAATCATCTTTTATTGGATTACATGCCGATTTGCGTTGTTACTGGGTTGGAAAATCATTTATACATTGTTGGAACTTTGCATCTTTGACTTGCTTCTACTGGGTTGAATAACCTCTTTATATCTTTGGAAACGTTGTACCTCTGAGGCCCTTTCGCTCCTATTTGTCGATTTTGTTTTACTTAGCTTTAGAAGACTTCAGGTCTGAAATTCGAATAACGAAAATTTCAGGTAGCAGCCGACGGCACTTGCGAACTGCTTCTGCTTTGGGCTCCGCTCGGCAAGAAAAGCTGATGTAATGGCATCGGCTGCATGTTTTATACCCCTGATGTCATGGAAAAGGCAACAGCATCCGATGCAGAAATCTCAAGACTCTGGTATTCGGGCCGACTGAGGGCTACCTGCAGGCAGATAACCCAAGTTTGATGACTGCAACAGTGAAACACTAAGAACACATATTGTTAGTTTAATTTTCTGTCATCCTATACTGTGGAAACCACCATATTTGTTTTTAGTAATCCAAAACTTGCATACCTACAAATATCTCATGCTAGCTTTCTTATTTTCCTGTTTAAAGGCTAGAACGCAGAAATGCACAGCTGTGAAATATAATGCACTACCATTGTTTGGGTCTATATTAGACCAGCGAAAGGTTAAAATGAACGCTGACTGATCGAACTTATTTAAGCGAATGTTTAAAATATCGAAGCAACAGAAACCCACATTTTTTCCTAGGGAAAGAATTTGTTTGTCTGTTTCTGTTGCTTCGGTATTTTCAGGGCTGTGATGGAAAGTTACGGGTCGGATTCAGGTAAGTGTGCGATTGTGTGGATGTGAGGGTTAGGGCGGGTTAGGTGAGTTAGGGTTAGGGAGCGGGTGAGGTGAGTGTACGATAGTGACTGATCTTAGGGTTAGGGTTTGGGTTAAGGTAAGTGGATAGTTAGTGGTGTGTGTATAATTTAGTGTAGGGTTAGGTGTCAGAATTTAGGTGCATGTGTGTGGATTGCGGTTTGTTTGGTGTGCTTGTGTTGTGTGCATGTGTTTTGGATCAGCGATTTTTTTCCTAGGAAAAAAAACGCTGATCTGACAGTTCGAGATTGTAAGCTTTCGCTTACATAAGTTCGATCAATCAGCGTTCGCTGATCTAATATAGACCCCATTGTTTGCTAAACATTACTTAATGTGATGGAGTATAGACGAATAGTACTTTACCTGTCAAGTTCAACCTTCAAGCAATCCTCATTAAACTTTTCTCTCTCTCACCAACCCTAGACCATCAACTACTTCTAACCTGTCATTAATAACCCCCCTACTCAACAAAATGTCATATGAACCCCATTCTCATTTTTGCCCATACCCAATGACACCATTAAGAAACTATTTCAACAATTAAAATCCTGCTCCACCTCAGCGGATAATCTTTCACCACACTACCTCAAACTGGCTGCCAACTCAATCGCCTACCCAATCAGTATCCTTATAAATAGGTACTTCTGTTTCAGATACAGACCAATGATATGGAAAAACTCAACACCCCCATCCATAGGTTCATAGGCTGGTACTAGGCTATCAGCCCTAGGGCCTATACAAGCCCAGCCATAACAATTCCCTGGCTATTTCTTCCCACACTATTTACTTCCTTGGACCCCTGTCTAGCAGGGCGACTGACATGATCCCCGGGGTGAATTTCCTTTCTCCCATCCAATCGTCAAGGTTCCTTTTGAAGAGGGCCAAAGAGGCACTCTGCTTGACATGTATGGGAAATCTATTCCAGTGTCTGGGGAGTCTGAGTCAGGAACCTATCCCACCTATCCATAAAGAAGGTAACTCTTTTGAGCCATCCAATTTCCATCCTACATCCATCTCGTCACCCACAACAAAAATTTGAGAGGTATACCTACGCAGGTAATGCAATACTTATTGCAAAACAATCTTTTAACCAAAATCCAACATGGCTTCAGACCCAGCTACAGCTCTATTATCCTTACAGACACAGTGAACAAGGCCAGAGATACAGGATGCTATACAGCCTCAGTTTTTCTTTATCTCTCCAAGGCCTTTGACACAGTGTCTTACACCCCTTACTATTGAACACACTGTCTAACTTAGGCTTCTCAGATAGCACAGTAAAATGGTTTCAGAGCTACCTCAAGGATCATAAGCAAGCAGTGAAATGGTCCAATGAACTCTTGCCCTTTCTGCATAACCCTACTAGAATCCCTCAAGGCTCCATCCTTGGACCCCTACGCCAACATTTTCACAAACAACCGTCAAAGTGCCTCTCACCCTGAAACCCTCATGCAATGCACTGATGATTTCACCATAATCTGTACTGCTCAATCACTACCAGAACTTTTCAAAAACTCAACAGTCCTTTACTGCAGTCGAATCCTGACTGAAATTCCCAACTCTTTCTTAATCCACAGAACACTAAACTAGTACTTTCAACCCAAAAACACCTCCCCTGTCACTGATCATTTCAACATCCTTGCATCTGACAATACGGTCATAGAAATAGTGTAGGAAACCAAACTTCTAGGAGTTATCATTGACAAAAACTTTCATTTGATCCCCATATACAGCAAAATGTAAAGAGAACTCATCAAAAATTGGGCTCATAGAAACAAACATTCCTTTACTGCAGCAACCAAAACTACCCTTGCAAAAACATTTTTACTTGCCTCCCTTCTTTACGGTGCTCCTATCCTAACTTACAAACTTCTACCCTAAGCAAGATGAAACAGTGCTACAACAAAGTTGCAAATTTAGCCACAAACTAAATATCAAACACTCCACTGTAAACCGCTACTAGAACTAAACTGGCTTGAACTCCCCAACCAACCTGCCTTTATTCAGCTACCCACCTTGCACAACCTTATTTTCAAAGCCTACTGCCTGCCCTGCACTAGCCAATATAGTCACACCTTACACATCAAATCGATCCCCATTATCAGAAGACAAAAATCTCTTAACTATCTCAAACCTACAAGAAAACCAGGTCTCACACTGCATTCATGCTCTGTCTCTGTATTATGAAATTCACTACCTCTATCTACCAGGTCTATGCCTGGCCTTACCCATTTCAAAGCGTCTTTAAAAAAATAATCTCAAAAATACATGTCTCTGCTCCTGCATAAAGCCTGCCTAATGCTCAGCTCTTCCTCCTCTTCCACACTAGCCTTATCCTGCTCTTCTGTCACATTTCACTCACTTAAAGTCGGCAAGATTCTTAGGCTCTCCTAACTCGTTCTCTGTTTCTATACCATATCCTTAAGCTACTGTCAGACTGTAATGCCTCTATTCTTCTTAACCATCTCACTATCTTTCTGCATCACTAACTTTCTGATTATTTTTCTAACTCAAACCAACATTCTATTTTTCCATGTACTACAGCAGTCAATGACATACACTGCACTACCTACATACTAGTTTTGGGACACACTCTACCCATAGACTATGTATATGGTGAGAGTGACTATCACTGTCTATAATGCTTTAACTCTACAGAATTGTCTAGATGTGTAGTATATATTGTAATATCTTGTAACAGTTTATGTTCTTTCAACTTATTTTTGTATAGTATTTCTAATGTCATTTGTATTGCATTGGAATGTACTGTATGTGGAGCTTTTCCCCCTGGGCCTCTACTGAAAACGGGTTCTGTAGACCCAGTCAGACCACCCCGGTAAACAAATGTCAAATAAATAAATACTCTGCTGTAAAAATCAGAAACATTCTCAGAGGTAGTCTCTTAATGCCCTATATACCTGAATAAGGTTTTCTCTTAAATATCTATAAGCAACACTACAAGCTCAGATATTTTAATCTTTTCATAACAACATATACTCGACATCCACCGACGGCCTTGGGGAATTTCTGCTGTACTCTTTCCAATTTACTCATGCTAGTTCTCTCAAAAGGTTTCCACATTATATTCCATGATGGAGTTTAGGTCTCATATAGCTTACAATAATCACAACATTTCTGACTTCCTAGACTCTATAAAGCTATTTATACAGCATATAGTTTTATAAACATCATTAACCAGTTGGTTGCTATGATCAAAAAAACTCAAAAATGGATCAACCACTTACCCAGGTCCTTAAATGAATCCACATTTTAATCACTGTGTGCTGTAATAAATATTCACTCTTCTGTCTCTGTCTCTTAAGCTTCATACACTTAGTTTTTGTTTTATTATCAGCATTACTACTCTCCTACACCCAGTCGATTTAGTCAAATCGAGAATATACCAATAGAAAAGCCTTTCTTCTGAAAGAACATTGAGGATCCAGACTATTGGTACATGCTGAATAACACAGCAAAATACAAGATAAAATAGGGTACATTTTGTAAAACAAAACAAACCGAAAACTGATTTTTCTTATGTCGCCCCTCATAAAAACTGGTTTGTTTTTGTTTAAACTGCTAAATACCAAAGGCGATGTTTTCTCTCTCACTTTTCCTGCACTGCACTGTGCAAATGTGGGAATTCAAGTCCCATACGTATGTGCAGTACATCAGTCTAGGAAAGAACACAAAAGACAAGTGAAGGGCCCTTATATAAATAAGCAATTTCTTTCCTAAATAAAGTACAGTTGTGTACACTTACCATAAATGTAGATGTTTGAGTGTATTCACTGTTGCAGTCATTACATTTGGGTAATCTGCTGAGAGGTTGCCCTCAGATGGCCTGATTAACAAAGTCTTGGGTCCTACGTCGGTTGCTGTCCCTACTTCCATGACGTCAGGTCGTCAGGGGTAGAAAACATGCAGCCAACGCCATTACATCAGTTTTTCATATATATATATATATATATATATATATATATATATATATATATATATATATATATATCACACACAGAATAAAAAACACAAAACATATACCTCCCAACAAAAGCAAATACACCAAAAAGGCTTTTAAAGATAGTAACAGAAATGAGAGGTATAGTGAGAAAAAAACGGGGCTGCAGGTAGAGTAACCAGGACTGCAACAGTGAATACACTTGAACATCTACATTTACGGTAAGTGTACACAACTGTACTATGTTTTTCGTGTTTCACTGTTGCAGTCATTACATTTGGGTAGAATCCCAAAGCTATGGTTGGGAGGATGGATTTATACAGCATTAGGAGCAGCTTTTAGGCCCTGCAGGACAGCAGTGACCAAGCCTGCTCTACATTTAGAGAAGAGAGAGGAAAATGGTAATGTTTGGTGAACGTATGAACTGAGCTCCAGGTAGCAGCTTCTAGAATGTCCCTGGTAGGAACCCATCTGAGAAAGGCTGCAGAAGTAGATGCAGCCCTGGTGGAATGAGATCTGATCCCCTTGGGGATAGTTTTACCATGGTGCGTATAGCAGAAACAAATACAATGGCTTATCCATTTGGAAATAATCTGCTTTGAAACACCCTTTCCTTCTGCCCCTGCAGCAAATGCCACCAGTAACTGTTCAGATTTTCTGAGAGATTTTGTCCTGTTTAAGTAGAATCTTAATTGTCTGTGCACTCCAATGAATGCAGAATACGCTCACCCATGTTCTGTGGATTTGGGAAGAAAGTTGGCAGATGAATGGTCTGATTAAGGGCCACACTAGATATCACTTTAGGCATAAAGGATGGATTGGTCCTGAGAGCCACCCTGCCTGGGTAAAAAATAATGAAAGGCTCCACTGCCATAAGAGCCTGTAGTTCTGAAATCCTTCTAGCTGAAGTGACTGCTAAAAAAAGCTGTTTTACAAGAAAGAAATTTTAGGTCTGCAGTAGCAGCTGGCTCAAAAGGAGGTAGAGTGAGTTTTTCAAAAACAAATCTGAGGTCCCATGCAGGAGTTGGTGCTCTCCTGGGAGGTCTTAAATTTTTGGCCCCTCTGAGGTACTGCTTTAGCAGAGGATGAGAAAAGAGGGGAGGGGCTCTGTGTTGTAATAAGCCGAAATGGCCCTTGTGAAGCATCTCAGTTAAGTATTGCAGAATCTGAGGAATATTGGGCATTGCTGTGCATATTCCTTGTGCTTGGTTCCAGGCACAG
Organism: Protopterus annectens; assembly: GCF_019279795.1. Lineage (NCBI taxonomy): Eukaryota > Metazoa > Chordata > Ceratodontiformes > Protopteridae > Protopterus > Protopterus annectens. The sequence goes on from NC_056732.1 coordinate 1,105,025,627, forward strand.
AATCTTTTCCATTTGTCAGCATAAGATTTTCTAGTACTAGGCCTTCTAGCCTCCAAAATGACATCCATCACAGGTTTGCTGAGAGATGTAACTGGTGAAATTAGTTGATTAGCCATGCTGCAAGATTCAGAGTTTGGAGCAGAGTGTGCAGAATTTGATAGTTCTGCTGAGACAGTAGGTAAGGTGTCTGAGGCAGGTACCACAGAGGAAGGTGCGACATATTGCGTAGGAGCGGGTACCAGTGTTGGCGAGGCCATTCTAGAGCAATCAGAATCACTTCTGGTTTTTCCTGTCTGACTTTTAGTAAGACCTTGGAGAGCAGAGGCAGAGGGGGAAAGGCATAGACTGATAATCTTTCCAAGCTTTTTTTAGATGAATTCTTCTGCAGAATTTGTTCAACTGATAGTTTTGGGATGAGGCAAAAAGATCTATGTCTGGGCTCCCCCATTTATGTGTCAACATGCTGAAGATTTGTGGATCCAATTTCCATTTGTGTGGGTCCATAAGATTTCTGCTTAGTTAGTCTGCCAGAGTATTTTGCTTTCCTGGCAGGAATTGAGCTTGTAAATGTATTTAATAAGTCAAGGCCGTGTTCCACAATGCCATGGCTGGTCTGCAAAGGGGGTAGGAATGGGTACCCTCCTGCTTGTTTATGTACCACATGACTGTGGTGTTGTCTATCAATAGTTATCCTGGATGAAGACAGTCCTTGAAGGCTGTCAGAGCTTTCTGTACAGCTAGCATATCTTTCTGATTGATATGTAGGTGAATTTGATTTGGGCTCCATTGGCCCTGAATGCATCTCACTGCCAGATGCGCCCCCCCCCAAGCATAATCTGATGCGTCTGTAGTCAGGGTTTGGGCGGCAGGGGGTGGAATGAATGACAGTCCCTTGTTTTGGTGGCAGGCCTCTGCCCACCATAGGAACTCCATCTGCAGGCAAGGAATGATAGGAATCATTGTTTCCAGGCTGTGACAATGTTGACTCCATAAGCTTTTTAGGTACCATTGAAGTTTCCTCATATGCAGTCTTGCATATGGAATTAGAAGAATGCAAAAGGCCATGAACCCCAAGGCCTGCAGAATTTGTCTTGCAGATAGCTGGGTTTTTGTGGCCACCTGTTTGAAGTAAGTCACCAATTGAATTTGTTTTTCTGGCGTAAGGCAAGTCATCTGGGCAGTTGTATTCAAGCTTACACCCAGGAAAGTAATTATTTGAAAGGGTACCAGTTGTGATTTCCTTTCGTTTATGGTGTACCCTAGGCAAGTTAGAAGCATTTTTACAAACACCAGATGTTTTAGAAGTGTCCTTGTTTTCTGCCTGAATTAGACAATTGTCCAGGTATGGATAAATATGAATATTTCTTTGCCTGCAAAATGCAATTACTGGTGCCAGACACTTTGTGAAGACCCTGGGTGCAGTAGATAAGCCAAAGGGCAGTGCAGAGAACTGGTAATGCAAGTAGCCTGCTTTGAAGCAGAGATATCTTCTGCAAGATTCCCTGATTGGGTTAAGCAGGTAAGCCTCTTAAGTCTAGAGTTACCAACCAGGCATCCTTGCCTAGCATAGGTAGTAACTGTTGGAGAGTCAGCATCTTGAATTTTGGAATGTCTAGAAATATATATAGAATGGATAAGTCCAGAATTGGACGCCATGATTTGTCTTTTCTGGGCACCAGGAAGTGTCTTGAATAAAAACCTTGTCCCTTTTCCTTTTGTGGTACTGGTTGAATAGCCCCCATATTCATCAGGGAAATAACTTGTTTCTGGGCATCTGCCCACTGATTTGGAGGCAGATCTGGCCATCCGTTTGGGATTGGCAACGTGTGAAAATGAAATCTGTATCCCTGGGATACTATATTTAAAACCCATTTGTCCTGGGTAATCAGTTGCCAGTTTCGTGCATGAAGTGCCAGTTTTCCCCCCAAAGGGGCAGCCAAAAGATAAGTGCTTGGTGATTGCAGTGGAAAGTCGTTGAGACTGTTTTACGTAGGAAGGTGCCTTGTTGCTTCCAGATTTGGAGGTGGAGGCACCCCATTGCTTTGTTCTATAAGTTCCTTGCGACTGAAACCTGGAGCCTTTGGAATGTCTGGGTTTGACCCGAGTGGCTCAAGTGGGTATTGGAAAGGACCAGTTCTTAGTAGGCCAGTGCCTACTGAACCTGGCTGGCTGCACTTGTAGGAAATATTTTACTGTTTGCATAGATTTAGCTTTACCTTCCATCTTTTTCAAAACTTCTTCAGCCTTATTACCAAATAGACTGTCCTGTTGTAAAGGAGCATCCAACAATTTTGCTTTAACATGGTCAGGCAGATTTTGCTCCTTGAGCCAAGCATGTCTTCTTATCACAGATCCAGTTACAGCAGCCCTGCAAGACACCTCCAAGGAATCAAAACCACATTGCAAAGTATGTTTTCCAACTTGTTCTGCTGAATACAATAAATCCTGCAACTGTATTTTCCACACAGTCAGAAATCAACATCATTTTCTGTTTAAGTAAACCCATGACATGCTGTTGATATTTAAGCATATGAAATTGACAGTTTAAAGCCCTGATTGCCAAGATTGAAAACGTGTAAACCTTCTTACCCCATCTATCCAGCGCCCTGGAATCTCTATCAGAAGAGGTAGGATTTTTAGCAGTAGAAGCCTTAACGCCCTTGGGACCCTGAGAAATGGTTTCAGGGTCAGCAGTAGGGTTTTTAAAGAGGAATTTGTGGGAGTCAGGAACCCTGTAATATTTGTCTGGCTTACTAGGAGCCGGAGGCAGGGGGGAATCAGGAGTCATACTGGACTCTGAGAAAACATAATTAACAATGTCTAGAACAGTAGGTATAGCCAAAGGCCTATGCTGAGGAAGAAGAAGAAAATCCCCAAGTCTCTCTTCAGATTCTGACAAATCCTGACTCACCTTAAGGGAACACTTTCATTGGGAAAGTAAAGTTTCTTCAAAAGAAAAATCCTCAGGAGGAGAAGCAGAAGGGATGGAATCTTCTGCATCAGAGTCTTCATTAAGTGGGAATAGATATTCCTGATCAGAACAGGAATCAGAAAAAATAGAAACCTGATCTGAAGATTCATAGTCAGTGCCTTGCCTAGGCCTCTTAGCAGGAGGGGGATGGGTACCAGTGATCAAGGTAATTAAATCCTCAGCCATTTTGATCACTTGTTTTTTAGGCATTGGGGCCTGTACACATGGGCCAAGCATCAGTTTTTTAGACATAGAAGTAGTTTTTGGCCTTAGTTTTGAAGATGTCATCAGTTTAATATACAAATCTTTAGGCCTGAAAACACCCTCAGAAGCCGGTGCCTACACAGCAGCTCTGGACCCATCTAAGGTAGACACATCCGCAGGTTCAATACTTACCAAGCATCTTGTAGCATACCGGACTCCGAATGGGTTTCAGTAGAGGCCTTCGAATCAAAAGTAGCGGGTATCAGGGGCTGCGAAAGCGCCTTACTGAGTACCA
>NC_056732.1:1105034096-1105056596 GCF_019279795.1 Protopterus annectens
GTTCTTGAACGTAAATTGGTTGCAAATAACTTTGCCAATAGTGGATACTGTTCCAGTCTGTTTCTGGTAAATTGAAGTCCTCAGCTACCGCTATCATTCCTTCCTGTACTTCAAGCAAGAAATTCAGGAATCCCTCTGGGTCATAAACACTTAGTCTGGTAGTCTATACACTCCAGAAACTTTTTTTTTTTTTTTTTTACACTAAACAAACATCTTTATTAAATTATCACTTATGACATGGGCAATCATACATTTAAATAAAGCAAACCATACTGACAATTTTAGTTGCAAACATTATACACCACTAATAATCTACCCAGTCACTTTGTCAAATATGACTTGAGTTCATTCAAATCCTGCATTCCTTTAAACATCTTTCCTCGTCTGAGATACCCCTTCAAAATGGGTAATCTCAATCCGTCCTGTTCTACTGGAACAATCATCTTTATCCCACTAGACTCCTGCCGTCTTGAAATGGGCCTGTATGAAGCTGTATCTGATGGATCCTTACCGCACACCAGCTAAGTACTGAACCAGGGAACCTCCTGCTGTGAAATTATGTTCTGTCTAGTCCAGACCAGTTTTTGCATCTTGGAGGACATGTAAATTCACTCTGAACTCCAACTACTGAATTCACAACTTCTGTGTCAAATATTTCCATAAAGGTCTTAAAATATCTACCCTCCTTTGTTATATTTTCCCTTCTGGGCCCCCAGATACAGGTTTACTGCTTCAAATCAAATTCCAGTCCCACCTACATGTAATATTCCCTAATGAAAGCTGATTACTTCTCCCAGAATTTTCTTAAGTACCATTATAGCAGTTTTAGGTGAAATATAAATACATGTCAGTGTAATCCTCCTCTCTTGCCAATAGCCCCTTAGTACTACAAATCTACCATTCATAGGTAGGTGCTAGGCTATCGGCTCAAAGGGCTAAGTAAGCCTAGCCAACAAGGCTCCCTGGCTTATGCCACCCAAGAAAGTTATTTTCCTGTGCCCCTGTCGAGCATAGCCACAGAAAAGATCCCCGGGGTGTATTGCCTATTTCCCATCTACTCATCAAGATTTTTCTTGAGAAGTACTAATGAGGAACTTAGCTCGACATTGATGGGTAGCTTGTTCCAGAGTATGGGAAGTGTCTGGGACAGGAATCTATCCCTCCAGCATGTCCTGGTTATTGTGGTGATGAGGTTTAGGTCCCTAGAGCGTGTAGCTCATATGGATTGGGATTTCTTTAGGTGTAGCATGTCCAACAGCTCTGGGTTTGACATAGCTTTATATGTTAGGCAGAGATCACCTTGGAGTAGGCGATATGCTACAGAGTAAAGCTGGAGTTTGAGAAAGTCAGTGTGGGGGCATCTGTTTGAGGCCAGTAATCCACTTTGCGAGGTACTTCTGTGGCCTTTCCAGCTGCTGCAGATGCCTTGCGAGGTACATTCCAAAAGGGGCGTTGTACTCTATAATGGGTCCAATGAGTGTCGAGTAGAGGGGAACAATGGCCTTTTTTTTTTCCTGGATGAGAACCCTTTGTGAAGAGGTGTGCCACATAGAAGGATTTCCTGACTACTGTGGTGATGTGATTATCAAAGGAGAGACTACTGTCCACCTGGGTCCCAAGGTCTCATCACACATTCAGCATTAAGTAGACTGCTGCCTATGTGGTAGTTCATGGGTACAGAGTTTTTACCAAAGGGGATGACCATGCACTTTTTGGCATTGAGCTTGAGGCCATGGCTCTGACACCAGGCATCCATCTCAGTGTGGACCTTCTGTAGGATGCCCACATCATTTGGGAGCTCTACTATGGCTCCTAGTTTGCAGTCATCTGCGAACTTTGCTAGCCGAAGGCCTTCTGTGTTAGCCTGTACTTCAGAGAAGTAGATACCAAACAAGAGAGGTCCCAGGACTAAACCCTGTGGTACTCCACTTGTCACTGGTTTGAAGTCAGATTTGGAGTCTGCAACTTTTACAGTGAGGGTTCTGTCAGTGAGCTAGTTGGCAACCCATCTTGTGACGTAGGGATTTTTACCTAGTTTAGTGAGTTTAGCTATAATTCCAGAATGGGGGATGGTGTTGAAAGCCTTGGCGAGGTCAAGATAGGCTGAGAGAACCACCTTACCCTCGTCTAAGGCTTTGATGACTGCCTCAAAGAAGTCGATCAGGTTCAGGAGGCATGATCTGCCTTTCACAAACCCAAACTGGGTAGAGGTCCAGAGTTTGGAGTTTACCAATATCTTTGCTTAGGAGTTCCATGATGATACGTTTCATGGCCTTACACACCAGGCTCATCAGGCTAATAGGGAGATAGTTCCCGGGATCAGTGGTGGCTCCCCCTTTGTGGAGTGGGACAACTGTTGCTGTGCGCCTTTCAGTGGGTACACAGCCTGACATGAGGCTATGATTGAACATGGTGCTTAGGTGGGGAGCCAGTTCGTTCCGAAGTTCGTGTAAACCGCAGCCTGGGATGTTGTCCGGTCCCATGAATGCTGTGTTTTTGGCTTTGGAGAGTGCAACTTTTACCTGCGTAGTTGTGATTACAGGGACTCTGCATTCTTCCTGTATAAATATGGGCCCTTTAGGGGGTGAGAGGGGGGTAAAGTTAGCACTGAATCTATCTGCCAGGATGTTGGCAATAATCGGTTGGTTCTGTAATTTCCATGCCATTGTGCTTTAACTCAGAGCAGATCTGGGTGTTGCCATTGAGATTCTTGACATAGCTACAAAATGCTTTGTGGCTGTCCCTAGAATCAGTAGTGATTTTGTTTTCGTAGCTAGCTTTTGGAGGATCTTATAAGGAATCCCATCTTCTTACTGAGGCTGACCAGGGAGCTCCTCCACTCATGGGATTTTACTCTCTTTTGCAACAGATTTTTCCTTCTGTTGTAGAGTTTGTTAATGGCAGGGAACCACCAGATTGGCTTCCTTTCTTTGGAGGATAGCGTTTTGGTTCGGTTTGGGATAGCACAATCCATGCACTCATGTAAGTGCTTATAGAGTTCATTTATCCTCTTCTATCACTCCTGGAGCTCCTTTAGCAATTAATACAAGTACTCCTCTTTTCCTTTGTCTGCAGTATTCCACTGAATAACCGTCCTGAAAATCTCTATCAAATCCACATGTTAATTTTTTTACAAATGTGCTTCCTGTAGCATAGCTATTTGCACTGTACATTTAGTACAGTTCACTACTCTTTGCATACATCTGTGAGACCATTTACATTTAAAGATAAATCATTAAGTTAAAAAGTAATTGTTCACACCTTTTATGTGCAACAGCTTTTTGTTGAGTATCTAGTTACACCTTTTGTGTTACAGGCATACACTAATGTTTGACAGGTTTATCTTTTATACAGTTGTTTCTCGTCATATCCATTTGAACCCATGTCACATCTTACAAAACATTTTGTTTTATTGAAAGCCCTCAAAAAAAAAATAATAAAAAACTGGGCTAACCTTGCACAAGGGAAAGCAATTCATAAAGTAGTCATTCTGACCTATCACATCAGTTGTGCCAGTCACACTGCAACACTCTTTTCACAGTCCCAACTCGTAGCAAGTCAAAAATCAAAGGAAAAAACAAAATATATATATCAAAATAAATATTCTACCAAGCAGTTCCACAAAATCACAATCCAAACACTAGAGGGTATCATTAGTCAGACCAGGAAAAAAGGGGGGAGGGCAGCCCATATGACAGCTTTGTGAGACGACTGAAATGCAGCCTTCTTCTCTCTATATCCCCACTTCATTTCTTGGGTCTAATGGCAGAGTGTTAGCTGGTATGACAGTGAAACCTATACAAGGTACAGAATCAGGGACATCAAGGTAGCCAAGGAGGCAATGGAAACACCACTCAGGTTTAATAGATATGCAAGCAGGCATAGACAGCATGTATGCCAACAGTCACCAGATAACTGGCAGTGTGGTTTAAATCTGACAATGTTATGCATCTGGACATAGAGAAGGCAGTTCGGATGAACTAAATGTTGTTTGTGATGTTGCTGCAAGTTGAGCAGTAAATAGTCGCACTGGTTTGTGTCTGTCTGAAGTCACTTAGGATGGGCTTACACACAATACTACCTGCTGCTTTATGAATATAACAATCTGTATAGTGGTGGTCATTCTCTTTAAAGGAACTGCATCCAAAATCCTACTCTATCTTTACTTCTTACCCACCCCACCCCCCATCATCCCTTTCTACTTTGATTTAGAATCTGTTTGTGTTATGTATGAGCCTCAACTGCGTAGCTCTAAAGTACCCCTTCAAAATCAGGTAATTCTAAGCCATCACGTTCTATGGGGAAAATCATCTTATCCCACTTAACTCTTACCCTCTACCCTCCCAAATAGACGCTCTTAAATTATGGTCCATAAATTCTCCCCTGCAGTGAAACAGCATTTGAGTAGTGTCCCTGGCAGCACTGACACAACTGCTAACATTAACATTTAAAAAAATGTACTGCAAGAAAAACAATTTTACTGTGATAATGCCTCTCTCATTTAAATGCAACTATTATTAATTTAATGTAATTTATCAGTTAAAAAATGCTTTGCCACTCTGTATTACCAGCATCTTAAGAAAATGATGCTGGCAATACTGGCATCTGTAACACAGTTACACGCAGTCCAGTGTTCTAAACTATCGCCCCAGGGTGTTTATACATTGAAGTCCTCACTCTTCCACAATACACTTTTTGATGCGCATCCAGCACACCACTGCACTTGCCCTCTCTGGAATATGTCTGCACCATCTCAGTTCACTTCATAACATTATCACATACAATCACTAACTGAAGTTTTACATTTTCATATGTTCATAGGTTAGTACTAGGCTAACTGCCTTATAGACCATTTTAAGCCTAGCCAATTATCCCATGTGAGAATCAAACCCTGCACTTCGTGTCTTTAAGATAAACACCTTAACCATCATGCGAACCTCTATAACATTAGAGCAGTTTATCAGTTATGACAGTACCTACAGTGGGAATATCCATGTACAAACTATGCTGATGATGTGGGAAAACCACATAAGAAACCCCCATGCCACCCCTCCAACTGATAGCAGAGGGACTGCAACATTCTTATCATACCTCTAGAGAACAGACACTAAGATCCGACAGATGGCTTGCTGGTGGAAGCAAACATAAAACTTTCATAAAATTACTGATTTCCTTTTCTAAGCACCAAAGCACCAAGGTAGCTCTCTACAATCTCTCTCTTCTAAAGTTACTAGACCATTTCAGAAATATTTCAATATTGCACATTACTAGCTTATAAGAGGTGCCCCCAATGCAGTCCTTAGACCCAAATATATGATCTCACACACCTGCAGTCACAGTTCCAAACAAGTCAGCAAAAATGACATTCCTCAATGGGATTATTAAAGTTTTGCTGACTTACTTCTGACTGCTCCACATATTCTCAGCAATGTAGAAAGGACTCCAATACAGACTTCAAAGGCATTATTTTCTTTCCAGTCCATATCCGACTCAGACAACTGGTCTGGTACCCTTCCTTTAAAATCACACCAGTTTCAATTTATTTTATCCAAAGTCTACCTTTAGCCCTACTCCTAGTTCATCTGACTTAGTACAGCTGGATGATGCAATGAAATCTGGACTAAATGCAATGTACAGCTCAACCTTTATCTAATACTTCGATCACTCAGGTAACTTCCTTTGAGCTACTGTTTAAGGTTTATGTATTAAACATTAAACATAGGTTTTACCTTCTGCTGTACATTTAACACATAATTATCACATTATGTTACCAAAGTAGACACTTGATGAGCCAATGCACTTTTCTAAAGGTGACCTAGGGAGCACATACTACAAAAACAGTAGAGAAATCATGAAACATACAAAGGAGTATATCATTTATTACACATTAGAATTACAAATATAATTTAATATTTCTAAAATAATAGTAAAAAAGTCTGTCACAATTCTCGTACTGATATACTGGGAAAGGCAGAGTATTTCACAAACTAAAGTTAAATACTTTCACCTAGAAAAACTACACGTTAGTAATATACATGTATATCATACAAAATAGAAAGCATTTTAAAACTAAAGAAAAGTAAACATACACCCTATTTTAGAATTCATAGAACAAATGCAGACGCCAAGCTCGTCAGTCAGTCATACTAACAATGCCTGGTACAATTTTTAAAAGCCTAGCTTGGAATGGCCTGCCGCACCCCCAACTGCTACCATCTGTATTCAAAAGATAATATCAATTTACTCCACTGTAAGGAGGAGACAACCACAACAGTTTGGAGACGTGCAACATTCTTTAACTCTTATTTTGTTCAGTGTGGGAGAGAGGTCTCCACATTTTTTTTGATTATAAACAAGCAATTCAACTGTCCAGATTTTGAAACGATGCCCCGAATGTGTTCTCAAAACATTTGTGCTATATCTCTTAAAATACAATACCATTTTGAGAACTTAACAGGACCAGCATTTAAAAAGCATCTCTAATCTAGGGCATTTATTTTTGCTTTATCCACAACTCTGGGGGTAAAAGTTGAGAAGTAAACATAGCAAAACAAACAAGGTCTGGAGCACCAGAAAAATGTCAAGTTATTTTTCAGAGATTAATTGGCAATGCAGAAAACATAGTGCTGAATAATTTGCTTTTCTTGAGAAACAAAGCTTAGCCTGAATTTATCACTTTTCTGCACATAAAGTACAAACAGTAAAAATGTAGTCCTGTCACTTTAGAGAAAGTACAGTTGTGTACACTTACCATAAATGTAGATGTTAGAGTGTATTCACTGTTGCAGTCATTACATTTGGGTTATCTGCCTGTAGATAGCCCTCAACCAGCCTGAATACCAGAGTCTTGGATTCCTGCATCAGATGCTCTCTCTTCTTCCATGACGTCAGGTCGTCAGGGGTATAAAACATGCAGCCAACGCCATTACATCAGTTTTTCTTACCCCAGATGTCAGGTGCCCCCACAAATGGATGCAATTATAAGTTATGTTACACCTCCATCAAAAAGCAAATACACCAGAAGGCTTAAAACAAGAAGCAAAGGTAGAGCCAAGAGAAGTCAGGGGGCTGGAGGGAGAGTAACCAGGACTGCAATAGTGAATACACTCCCAACACCTACATTTATGGTAAGTGTACACAACTGTACTATGTTCTTCGTGTTTCACTGTTGCAGTCATTACATTTGGGATGATTCCCAAAGCTAAGGAAGGGACGAGGAAGTTAGAAAGCATTAGGGCCAGCTATTAACCCTGCAAAACTGCAGTGGCAAAACCAGCTCTGGATTTAGAAAAAAATAGACGTGGTAATGCTTGGGGAAGGTATGTACAGAGCTCCAGGTAGCAGCTTCTAGGATGTCCCTGGTAGGGACCGCTCTGAGAAAGACTGTAGAGGGAGATGGAGCCCTGGTGGAATGTGATCTTATCCACTTGTGGGGTAGGTTTTCCATGGTGCTTGTAGCAGAAATGAATGCAATGGGCTATCCATTTAGAAATGGTTTACTTTGAAATGGCCTTCCCTTCTGCCCCTGCAGCAAAGCCAACTAAGCAGCTGTTCAGAGTTTCTGAGAGGCTTAGTCCTGTCCAAATAAAATCTCAGTGGTCTGTGCACGTCCAAAGAGTGCAGAATTTGTTCTCCTTTGTTTTGTGGATTTGGGAAAAAAAAGTCGGCAAATGAATGGACTTGATTTAGGGGCCACACTAGACACCACCTTGGGCATAAAGGAAGGATTGGTCCTGAGGGAAACCCTGTCTGCATGGAAGATAATGAAGGACTCTACTGCCATGAGGGCCTGTAATTCAGACACTCTTTTTACTGAAGTGATGGCTAGAAGGAAGGCTGTTTTCCAAGAAAGGAATTTCAACTCTGCAGTTGCAGATGGTTCAAATGGAGTGAGAGTGAGCTTTTCCAACACAAAGTTAAGGTCCCAGGCTGGAGTAGGGGCTCGCCTGGGGGGGGGGGGGGTCTTAAATTTTTAGCCTCTCAGAGGAATTGCTTTAACAGGGGGTGAAAGAAGAGGGGTGGCTCAGTAATATAATGTGCTGAAATTGCAGAGGCATGAATTTTAATTGACGAGAAGGATAAGCCCTTGTGGAGCATTTCTGTTAAGTACTGAAGAATATGAGGTAAGCTGGGCACCGTAGTGCCCATACCATGGGTCTGGCTTCAGGAACAATAGCTTTTCCACTTTTCAGCATAAGATTTTCTAGTACTAGGTCTCCTTGCTTCCAGAATGACATCCAGCACCTGCTTACTGAGGGATGCTATTGAAGAGCTCAAGGAATTAGCCAGGCTGCAAGGTTCAGGGTTTGAAGCGGAGGGTGCAGAATCTGGCCCACCTGCTGGGATAGCAGGGAAGGTGTCTGAGGTAGGTGCCATGGATCCAGCAGTATCATGTTGCGCAAGAGGGGGTACCAGTGCTGGCGGGGCCAGTCTGGTGCAATAAGTATTTTCCTTGGCTTGTCCTGTTTGACCTTTAGCAAAACCTTCGAGAGGAGAGGCAGTGGGGGAAAGGCATAAACCGAGGCGCTTTCTAAGGTAAAGGACAGAGCATCCACTTTCCAAGCTCAACTGTGGGGAGTCCTTGTGCAGAATTTGTCCAACTGGTAGTTCTGGGGGGAGGCAAACAGGTCTATCTCTGGAGTCCCCTATTTGCTCCTCAAGAGGTTGAATATTTTTGGTTCCAGTTTCCATTCGTGTGGGTCCATGAGATTTCTGCTTAGGTCGTCTGCTAGTGAATTTAGCTTGCCTGCCAGGAATTGAGCTTGTAGGTGCACTTGGTAGCTCAAGGCTGTGTTCCACAGAGCCATGGCTAGTCTGCAGAGAGGGTATGAGTGGGTTCCACCCTGCTTGTTTATGTACCACATAACTGTGGTGTTATCTGTCTTTACCAATAATTGTCCTGGAAGGATGTGGTCTTTGAAGGCTGTCAGGGAATTCTGTACAGCTACCATTTCTTTTCGGTTGATATGCAGGTGCATCTGACTCTGGTTCCATTTGCCCTGAATGCACTTCCGTGTCAAGTGACCCCCCCCCCCCCATGCATAGTCTGATGTCTGTTTGGGTTTGGGTGGCAGGGGGTAGATTGAAAGGAAGCCCCTTGTTGTGTTGTCAGGCCTCTGCCCACCAAAGGAACGTTGTCTTTACACAAGGAATGATAGGATTCACTGATTCTAGGTCCTGAGAATGTTGACAACATAGGCTTTTTAGATACCATTGTAGTTTCCTCATATGCAGTCTTGCATATGGAATTAGTAGAATGCAAGAGGTCATGAACCCCACGGCTTGCAAAATTTTCCTTGCAGACAGCTGGGTCTTTGTGGCCATTAGTTTGAAGGAGGCTGTCAAATAAACTTGTTTCTCTGGCATTAGGTAAGCCATCTGGGAAGTTGTGTTCAAGCTTGCTCCCAGGAATATAATATGTTGGCAGGGTACTAGATGAGATTTCTTTTTGTTTATGGTGTACCCCAGCAAGGTTAGAAGTTTCTTTACGAATGCCAGATGTTTTAATAGCATGTCCTGGCTTTCTGCCTGAATCAGACAATCATCCAGGAATGGGTATATTTGAATATTTCTCTGCCTGCAAAATGCAATGGCTGGAGCTAGACACTTTGTGAATACCCTGGGCGCACTAGATAAGTCAAAGGGAAGCGCAGAGAACTGATAGTGCATGGAGCCTGCCCTGAAGCGTAGGTATTTCCTGCAAAATTCCCTTACTGGAATGTGCAGGAAAGCTTCCTTTAAGTCTAAGCTTGCCAACCAGGCATCTTTGCCTAGCATAGGAAGCAGCTGTTGCAGTGTTAGCATTTTGAATTTTGGGATTACCAAAAAGGTGTTTAGAATAGAGGCCCAGGATAGGATGCCAGGAGCAGTCTTTTCTGGGTACCAGGAAAAGTCTTGAATAAAAACCTTGTCCCCTTTCTTCTGATGGGACAGGCTGAATTAGCCCTGATACTTAAAAGAGAGAACCTGCTGCTGAGCCTCTGCCCACTGATTTGGGGGTAGGTCTGGTCAACCGTTTGGGGTTGGTAGGGTGTGGAAGTGGAATCTGTATCCTTGGGAAACTATATTTAAAACCCATTTGTCCTGGGTAATGAGTTCCAAGTTTTTTGCATGCAGGGGGAGCTTTCCTCCTAAGGAAGCAGACAATTGAGCAGGGCTTGGAAGGGTTAAGGTTAAGTCATTGCGACACTCTTCTGTAGGGGGGTGTCTTACTACTTCCTGTTTTGGAAATGGGAGCCCCCACTGCCTAGGCCTGTGTGCAGCCTTAGACTGTAACCTAGGTGGTCTGCTGTTCCTGGGTTTGGACTGAGAAGGCCTGGAAGAGACTGGAAAGGACCAATTATTTGAAGGCCAATGCCTACTAAATCTGGAAGGCTGTACTTGCAGGAAATCTAACAGTTTGCATAGATTTAGCTTTTTCCTCAATCTTTTTGAGGACTACTTCTGCTTTGTTGCCAAACAGGCGGTCTTGGTTTAAGGGAGCATCCAATAATTTAGCTTTAACATGATCTGGCAAGTTTTGCTCCTTAAGCCAAGCATGCCTTCTTAGTACAGACCCAGTGACAGCAGCCCTGCACGATGCTTCTAAAGAGTCAAAATCACATTGCAAAGTATATTTACCAACTTGTTCAGCAGAATGCATTAAATCTTGTAATTATTTATGTTCAGCACAGTCAGGACTCAACATCATTTTCTGTTTAAGTAGTCCCATAATATGCTGCTGATACTTTAACAAATGAAATGGGAGATTTAAGGCCCTAATGGCCAAAGTAGCAGAGATGTATACCTTCTTACCCCATCTGTCCAAGGCTCTAGAATCTCTATCAGAAGGGGTAGTATTTTGGCAGCAGTAGCCTTAATGACCTTTGGTCCTTGGGAAATGGTCTCTGGATCCGCAGTAGGATTCTTAAAGAGGAACTTGTGGGAGTCAGGTTTTCTGGGAGCTGGAGGTAAAGTGTCTGGGACAGGCTAGATTCCAAGAAGGCATCATCTACAATGTCCAGAACAGGAGGGATAGCTAAAGGCCTGTGTTGAGGGAGGAGTAAGAATTCCCCAAGCCTCTTTTTGGAGTCAGAGTAATCCTGGCTTTCCCAGCGGAAATGCTCCCTAAGAGTGTGCAAGGTTTCACCAAAAGAAAAATCTTCTGGAAAGGAAGCAGAGGGAATGGACTCCTTGGCATCAGAATCCTCACAGGTAGATAAGGGCAAATCCTGGTAATCAGAAGAAACAGAAATTTCAGAATCCTGATCAGAAGAATGAGAAGGAAAATCAGTTCTAGGTCTCAGAGGGGGAAGGCTGGCTTCCCCTAATTAAAGTAATAAGGTTTTCAGCCATTCTAAGCATTTATTTTTTAGACATATGGGCCTGACCATGTGGTTTGGACATCGGTTTTCTAGGCGTGGGTCAAGTTTTAGGCATCTGTATGCCTGAATACACCCTTAGAAGCCAGTGCCTGCGCAGCAGCTCTGGACCCATCCAAGGTAAAGACATCCGTAGATTCCACGGTCGAAAAAGCATCTTGTGGTGTACCGGACTCCGAATGGGTCTCAGTACAGGCCTGCGAATCTGAAGTAGCGGGTATCAGGGGCTGCAAAAGCACCTCTGAGTACCGGCGAACTGGCGACTAGCTTAACGGAAGCATCGTCGGCAGTTTTGGACCCAAGCGGTCTGTCTGTCCTTATCCTTACGTTTTTTCAGAATATCAGTAGTCGGATGGCTTACCGAAGCCATTTCTGGATAGTTAAATAGTGTACCAAACTAATTTGCTGCGAAAATAGAGACACAAATAGTTTGGGAGTTGAATAAGGCACAAAACCGACAGAGGGACGTTGTGGTCTGAGCCTATGCAAGGAATGCAGTACGAATGAAAATCTTCATGAAGTATTTGCTTTCCACAGGCAAGACAATTGTTAACTTTTACTGACATCAGATAAGAGCAAGAAAAAGGATCCCCAACGGGGATTGCACTGTTGCAGTCATTACACTTGGGTTATCCTGCTGGCAGGCTACCCGCAGTCAGCCTGAATTCCAAAGTCTAGGTCCGGTGTCGATTGCTGTCGCCTCTTCCCTGACGTCAGTGCATCAGGGGTATAAAAGATGCAGCCGACACCATTTTTTTCAGTTTTTCTTGCCCCAGATGTCAGGTGCCCCCAAATTGGTAGGCTGAAAATTATGCCAATAAGTATGCATGCATAAAAATAAACATTTCCTTCATCTACAAGCAAATACACCACATAAGTTTTATAGGTTAGAGAAGTACAGATAAGTCCCAGCAAATAAAAGGGGGGGTGGTGGGTGGGTAACCTGGACTGCAACAGTGAATACACTCGAACATCTACATTTATGGTAGGTACACAACTGTACTATGTTCATAGTGTTTCACTGTTGCAGTCATTACACTTGGGTTAAATCCCAAAGCTGAGGTTGGGTGGCTGGGTCTAAATAGGATTAGGAGAGGCTATAAGGCCCTGCAGAACTGCAGTGGCAAAGCCTGCTCTGGATTTAGAGTAGAGAGGTAAGTGGTAGTACTTGGTAAAAAAGTGTGCACTGAACTCCAAGTTGCAGCCTCTAAAATGTCTTTGGTTGGTACTCCTCTGAGGAAGGCTGCTGAAGTGGCTGCTGCTCTGTTTGAGTGTGGCCCAATGCCCTTAGGCACCGATTTGCCATGTTGTGAATAGCAGAAACTGATGCAGTGGCCTATCCATTTTGAAATAGTCTGCTTTGAGATAGTCTTTCCTTGTGATCCTGCAGCATATGCTACTAAGAGTTGCTCAGTCTTTCTGAAAGTCTTAGTTCTGTCCAAGTAGAAGCGTAGCTGTCTGTGTATGTCCAAAGAATGCAGGAGTCTCTCACTCTTATTCTGTGGGTTTGGATAAAAGGTAGGCAAATGAATGGTTTGGTTAAGGGCCACACTGGACATTACCTTAGGCATAAATGTTGGGTTCATCCTCAGAGAAACCCTGTCTGGATGGAAAATGATAAAAGGTTCCACAGCCATGAGTGCCTGTAACTCTGAGACTCGTCTTGCAGAGGTTATTGCTAGGAGCAGAGCTGTTTTCCAAGATAAGAACTTTATTTCAGCTGTATTGGCTGGCTCAAAAGGCGGCAGTGTGAGTTTTTCCAAGACATAACTGAGGTCCCATGCAGGTATTGGTGCTCTCCTTGGAGGTCTTAAGTTTTTGGCCCCTCTAAGGTACTGTCTTAGCAATGGATGTAAAAAAATTGGTGGTTCCGTATGTAATGAGCTGAAATGGCAGAGGCATGGATTTTAACTGATTAAAAGGATAGGCCTTTGTCCAGCATCTCAGTTAGGTATTGTAAAATCTGAGGAATATTTGGTACAAGCGTGTCAATTCCTTGTGCCTGGTTCCAAGCACAGAATCTTTTCCATTTTTCTGCATAAGATTTTCTGGTACTGGGCCTCCTGGCCTCCAAAATAACATCCATCACTGCTTTAGAGAGAAGCGTGTTCTGAATGGCTACATTATCCGCCATGCTGCCAGATTTAGGGTTCTGAGTTGGCTGTGCAGGATTTGATTGTTTCGTTGGGTCAGTAAATGAGGAATCAGAGGCAATGTCCAGGCTGGGCCTTGAGACAAGCTCTTTAGAATTGGGTACCAGTGCTGGTGGGGCCAGTCTGGAGCAATCAGAATCATTTTTGGCTTCTCTTGTCTGACCTTCAGGAGTAACTTGGGGAGGAGAGGCAGAGGAGGAAAGGCATATACTGTTAGGGTTTTCCAGATGAATGATAAAGCATCTACTTTCCATGCTTGCTTGTGATAAGTCCTTGTGCAGAATCTCTGTAGTTGGCAGTTGTGAGGGGAGGCAAACAGATCTATGTCTGGGTGTCCCCAGACTTGTGGATCCAGTTTCCACTCGTGGGGATCCGAGAGGTTTCTGCTTAGTTCGTCTGCCAGAGTATTTTTCTTTCCTGGCAGGAATTGGGCTTGTAGGTGTACTTGATAAGTCAATGATGTGTCCCACAAAGTCATGGCTTGTCTGCAGAGGGGGTAGGAATGAGTGCCTCCCTGTTTGTTTATGTACCACATGACTGTAGTATTGTCCTTCCTTACCAGTAGTTGTCCTGGATGGAGTAGATCCTTGAAAGCTGTCAGGGCATTCTGAACAGCTAGCATCTCTTTTTGATTGATATGAAGATACCTTTGGCTTGTGGGCCATGTGCCCTGAATACATTTTCCTGCCATGTGGGCTCCCCAGGCATAATCTGAAGCATCCATTGTTATTGACTGCCTGGCTGTGGGTAGGGTGAATGGCTGTCCCTTGTTGTGGTGACAGGCCTGTGCCCAAAAACAAAACTCCTGTTGCAGGCAAGGAATGAGGGTAATTAATGTTTCCAGGCTGTGACAATGTTGAGTCCAAACACTTTTAGATACCATTGCAGTTTCCTCATATGCAGTCTGGAATATGGAATTAGCAGAATGCAGGATGCCATGAAGCCCAAAGCCTGCAGAATTTTTTTTGCAGATAACTGGGTCTTTGTTGCCAACATTTTGAAGTAAGAAGTCAGTTGCCTTTGTTTTTCTGGCATGAGATAAGCCATCTGGGCAGTTGTATTTAAGCTTGCACCCAGGAATATTATCTCTTGAGAGGATACTAGTTTTGATTTATTTTCGTTTACTGTGTACCCTAGGCAAATTAGTAATCTTTTTACAAATGCCAGATGCTTTAGTAGAATGTCCTTGTTCTCTGCTTGAATAAGGCAATCATCCAAGTAAGGATATATTTGAATTCCTCTGTCTACAAAATGCAATTACTGGTGCCAGGCATTTTGTGAAGACCCTGGGCTCAGTAGATAAGCCAAAGGGTAGTGCAGAGAATTGGTAGTGCATCGAGCCAGCTATGAATCTGAGGTATCTTCTGCAAGACTGTCTGCTTGGAATATGCAGGTATGCCTCTTTTAGGTCCAAAGTTACAAGCCAAGCCTTCTTGCCCAGCATGGGCAGAAGCTGCTGTAGAGTCGACATTTTGAATTTTGGAACGTCCAGAAATGTATTTAGAATATACAGGTCCAGTATTGGTCTCCAGGCTTTGTCTTTTCTGGGTACCAAGAAAAGGTCATGAGTAAAATCCTCGTCCCTGCTCTTTCTGTGGTACTTGCTGAATGGCCCTCCTGTCCATGAGGGATGAAACTTGTTTTTGTGCCTCTGCCCGTTGATTGTGTGGCAGGTCTGGCATACCTTTTGCCCTCGGCAGGGTGTGAAAGTGGAACCTGCAGCCCTGGGACACTATATTCAAGACCCATTTGTCCTGGGTAATCATGTGCCAATTTTGAGAAAAAAAGTGCTAGTTTTCCCCCTAAGGGGGCTGTCAAAAGATAAGTGCTTGGTGCTGGCAGAGGAAAGTCATTGGGACTGTTTCCTGTATGGCTGTGATTTGTCTTCTCCGCTTTTGGAGGTAAAAGCGCCCCACTGTTTAGGCCTGTATGAGCCCTGGGGCTGGGATCTGCCTCTGGGGCGTCTGTATCTGCCTCTTTGTGGCCTGACACTGGAAAGGACCAATTCTTTGTAGGCCAGTTTCTGCTAAATCTGGGTGGCTGTACCTGTAAGAAATCCTTTACTGTTTGCATAGATTTCGCTTTGTCCTCCATTTTCTTCAACACCTCCTCTCTGCTTTGACACCAAATAAGGTGTCATGCTGTAATGGAGCATCTAATAATTTTGCTTTAACATGATCAGGAAGATTCTGTTCCTTTAACAAAAGCATGCCTCCTAAGGACAGAACCCGTAACTGCAGCCCTGCAAGAGGCCTCCAGAGAATCAAAACCACATTGCAATGTATGCTTTCCCACTTGTTCAGTTGCATGCAATAAATCCTGTATTTCCTTATTTTCTGCAAAATCAGAATTTGACAACATTTTCTGTTTTAGCAGTGACATTAAGTATTGCTGATATTTAAGCATATGAAATTGACAATTTAAAGCCCTCACAGCCAAAGTAGCAGAAATGTAAACCTTTCTTCCCCATCTGTCTAGTGGCATTGAATCTCTATCAGAGGGTATAGAGTTTTTTGCAGTAGAAGCCTTGACCCCTTTGGGACTCTGAGAAATAGTTTCTGGGTCAGCAGCAGGGTTTTTATAAAGAAATTTATGTTAATCTGGAACCCTGTAGTATCTGTCTGGTTTAACAGGGGCAGGAGATAGAGAGTCAGGAGAAAGGCCAGACTCTTAAAATACATCATCGACGATGTCTAACACAGGGGGAATAGCCAAAGGCCTGTGCTGAGGGGGAGTAAAAGAAAATCTCTAAGCCTTTTCTTAGATTCTGAGTAGTCTTGGCTCTCCCAGTGGAAGTGCTCCCTCATAGTATGCAGGGTTTCCCCAAAAGAATAATCCTCAGGCGGTGAGGCTGAAGGGATAGATTCTTCAGCATCAGAATCCTCGTAAGGAGGAAGAGAGTATTCCTGTTCAGAGGAGAAGTCAGAGGAATTGGAAACCTGATCTGAAGATTCATATTCTGTCTCTTGCCTAGGCCTCCTGTCAGGAGGGCGATGGGAACCCCTGATCAAGGTAATTAGGTCTTTGGCCATTTTGAGCATCTGTTTTTTAGGCATGGTAGTCTGTCCAGGAGAATGTTGTACTTGTTTCTTTGTCTTTAGAACTGCTTTAGTCTTTTGCTTTGGAAGCTGAAGTAGGCTTTATATATAACTGTGTATGTCTGAAAACACCCGCAGAAGCCGATGCCTGCTCAGCGGCCCCGGACCCATCTGAGGGAATAGTTTAAGAGTGTTCAATACCTATCCAGAGACCTAGCTGGCTGCACGTGGGAGTAGTCAGCAGCCTGTGGCTCTGAGGTAGTGGGTGCCAGGGGCTGCGAATGCACCTCACTGAGAGCCGGCGAACCAGTGAATGGCTTAGCGGAAGCCTCGTTGTCAGTTTTGAACCTCGACTGCCTGTCCTTTTCTTTTTCCTTGCGCTTTTTATAAACTCCGGTCGTCAGCTCTTCCGACGGCATTATACAATTGAATCTTCGGCCAAAGTAATGAAAGGCAAAATTGTACAGAGGCTTAATAGTGCGTTGATTAAATCTAGCACAAAACAGACAGCTAGCAACATTGTGATCAGGGCCTAGGCAAGGAATACAGTAAGAATGAAAATCCTTATGAGGTATTTGTTTCCCACAAGAAATACAACTGTTAACTTTTTCCGACATCAGACTGGAGCAAGAAAAAAGTTTTCCCAACGGGGTAGTTAGCTTTAATGAAGACTTCGGATCTGAAATTCGTTTTTGAAAATCTCAGGAGTCGGTCCACCAGCACTTGCGAACTGCTTTTGCTTTGGGCACCATGCGGCAAGAAAGACTGAAGAAAATGGCGTTGACTGCATATTTTATACCCCTGACACACTGACATCAGGGAAGAGGCAACAGCAACCTATGCCGGACCTTGACTTTGGAATTCAGGCCGACTGCGGGTAGCCTGCCAGCAGGATAACCCAAGTGTAATGACTGCAACAGTGAAACACGATGATCATCATCACCAGTCTCATGATGCACAGCAGCAATGGTGCCTACATAGGTAGGTACTAGGCTTTCTGCCGGAGGGCATTTATAAGCCTAGCCAGAGTGTGTCTGCTTTCGCAGCCCCATTGATTAATTAACTGATCCTCTGTCAAGCAGCACCAATGAAGTGATCCCAGGATTGTATTTTCTGTTACCCATTCACTCATCAAGGTTTCTCTTGCACAGTGTTAGTGAGGGGCTCTGCCTAATGTAGTTTGGAATTTTGTTCCAAAGCATGGGGAGTCTCTGTGACAGGAATCTATCCCTCCAGTATGTTCTATTTATTGTTGTGGCGAGGTTTAACTCACTAGAGCGCGTGGCTTGCAGTGACTTGGATTTCTTTAGCTGGAGCATGTCCATTAATTCTGAGTTGGACATGGCTTTGTAAGTCAGGCCGAGATCACCTCTAAGTAAGTGATATGCCACTGAGTACAGCTGGAGGTTTTTCAGTCGGACTGCATAGGACATATGTTTGAGGCCAGTAATCCTCTTGGTGAGGTACTTTTGTGGTTTTTCCAGCTGTTGGAAGTGTCTTATGAGGACGATCCCAAATGGGGCATTGTACTCTATGATGAGTCTGATGAGTGACAAGTAGAGGGGCACTATAACCTCTATTTCTAGATGCGAACCCTTTAGTAATTAGATGGGCTACATAGAAGGATTTCCTAACTACTTTGGCAATATGATTGTCAAAGGAAAGATTACTATCTACCTGGGTCCCCAGATCTCTTATTACCACTTCTGCATTAAGGGGGCTGCCACCTATGTGGTAATTCGTGGGTAGTTTGTTTTTCCCCCACACGGGATGACTACGCATTTTTTGGCATTTAGCTTGAGGCCATGACTTTGACACCAGGTGGCTGTCTCAGTAAGGCTCTTTAGGAGGAAGTCCGTATCAGCTGGAGTCTCAATTATGGCTCCCATTTTGCAGTCATCTGCAAATTTGTTTAGCTATAGTCCTCCTGTGTTTGCCTGTACTTCTGAGAAGTATATGCTGAACAGTAGGGGTCCCAGGACCGAGCCTTGTGGGACACCACTTGTGACTGGTTTAGAGTCGGACCTGGAGCCTGCTATTCTTACCATGTGAGTTCTCTGTCTGTAAGCCAGTTGGCAACCCATCTCGTGACTTAGGAGTTTATGTTCAGGCTGGTGAGTTTTTCCGTTAATACCAGAGTGGGGAATGGTGTCAAAAGCCTTGGTGAGGTCAAGATAGGCTGTGTGAACCACCTTTCCCTCATCTATGGCCTTGGTGACTGTCTCAAAGAAGTCAACCAGGTTTAGTAGGCATGATCTGCCCTTAAAGCCGAACTGGGTCGGGTCAAGTGTTTGGAGGTTCCCAATGTCTTTGTTAATGAGTTCCATGATGATGAGCTCCAATAGCCTTGCAGACCAGGCTAGTCAGGCTAATGGGGTGATAGTTACCAGGGTCAGTTGTGGCCCCTCCTATGTGGACAGGAATAACCACTGCTGTGCGCCATTCTATGGGCACGTAGCCTGTGGAGAGGCTGAGATTGAACAGCGTGTTTAGGTGGGGGGTTAGCTCATGCAAGACGCAGCCTGGGACACCATATGGCCCCTTTGACGCTGTGTTTTTGGTTTTTGAAAGGGCTGTTTTCACCTGTGTGTCTGTGATTTCCGGGACACTACACTTTTCCGGTATTGTTGTGGGCCCTTTTGGGGGTGAGAGGGGGTGAAGTTTGCACTGAATCTATCTGCCAGGATGTTGGCAATATCAGTAGGTTCAGTATATTTTGTGCTATTTTGCACTAGTTCCGTGCATATCTGCGAGTTGCCACTTAGATTTTTAACATAGCTAAAGGCGGCTTTG
Organism: Protopterus annectens; assembly: GCF_019279795.1. NCBI lineage: Eukaryota > Metazoa > Chordata > Ceratodontiformes > Protopteridae > Protopterus > Protopterus annectens. The sequence goes on from NC_056732.1 coordinate 1,105,053,441, forward strand.
TGGTTATCTTGCGAATCCTTGGCTATTTTTCTTTCGAAGTTAGCCTTGAATAATTTTATGAGGGACCTTAGTTTCGTTCTGATAGAGATCAGGGATATCTTTCCTTCTTGGGATTTGCTTTTTTTCTGAACTAGTTTCCTCCTCCTACTGTATAGCCTGTTTATGGCAAGGGTCCACCAAACTGGTTTCCTTCTCTTACAGGAGTGAGTACTGGTTTTGCTAGGGATGGCACGATCCATGCATCCTTGTAGGTGCTCATAGAGTGCATTTGTATAGGTTTCTGCATCTTGGGCAGAGTTTTCCTTCAGCGTGGGGGCTGTGAAACTTACCACTTTTTTACCATGGTTTCCTTAGTTGGGGGTGGTGGGGAGTGGACATCCAGAGTGATTAGTTTATGGTCTGATCTAACCAGGGACGGGTTGACCTCCGGTGCGGAACACCTGTCACCCATGTTGGTGATGACCAGATCAAATATGTTTTCACCTCTGGTAGGGGAGTTTACCAGCTGATCCAGGGCGTTTGAGTTAATGAATTCCAGGAAGCGCTGGGCCTGGGAGCTTGTACTCGAGTAGTTTTCCCAGTTAATGGTAGGGTAACTGAAATCGCCCACTATCAGGGTGTTCAGTAGGACCTTCATGTTTTCCAGTGTCTCCAGAAGGTGGAGTGGTGGTCCTGGGTCATGGAGAACGATCTGTAGCAGGCCACAATTTGCATTGCAGATTTGCCTGACGTTAGTTGCACATGGACGATCTCAGAGGTATCATGCTGTGACATTAACCTGAAGGTGTAGGTATCCTTGATGGATATGGGATACACCCCCTCCTTTTGTGTTTCGGTCTCTGTTCTGTGGTCGAAACGTGTGGTAGGAGTTGTAGCCCGGTAGTGCTGGGGTACTCTCTGGAGCCTTGAACCAGGTTTCAGTTACTGCCCAGATGTTGACGTTCTCCATACTGAGGAGTGCTTCGAGCGCGTGCATTTTGAGATTTAAACTCCTGGCGTTGAGTAGCATAACCCTCAGTTTTTTGTTAATTGTGCTGTTTACGGAGGTGGGTTTGACTTTTGAGCCTTGCCTTAAAAAGGCACTATGGGGGCAGCAAGAGCCTTGGCCAGTATTCGAAAGCCTAGGGGTGATAGGTGCAAGCAGTCTCTTGCGAAGCAACGCGGCTTGTCGAGCATGTCGTCCTAGGATGACAAACAATGGATACCCTTTGAATTACACCAGAAGCTTAAACAATTGTTGAAATTGATCATTTTTTCTTTATACTGAGGTATCATTCTTGGTGAGGGCAGGATGCTACTCAGGATCAGGGTCATACCAGCCTGGACTACATGATCAGAGAGCTCTTCCATGTCTCTTTTCATGTAGTCCAGGGAGGTAAGTCTCAGATCATTCACACCAACATGTACAATGACAGAGTCTTATTTGTACTTGTTCTGGAGTGACCTTAGTGCTTGTGTTATGTGGCGGATTTTGGCTCCTGACAGGCAGCTAACACTAACCCTCTGCTTGTCCAGCCTAGTGAGTGGGACGTCAGTGTGCCTGACCTATAGAGTCACCTATTACTAGTGTGTTAGGTATGTTATTTCGCTTTAAGGGCTGTGACTGTGCGGCACATTGATTTCATGTTTTATGTGTTGACTGGTTTGTGACGGGAGGTGCAGGTTGTTTGGGTGTCTGCTTTGGAGGTTTCTGATGCTTTTGCAGGTTTTTATTTAGAGCATCAGAGTATGATTTTGTGTATTTTTTGCCAGTGCTGTTTTAGTAGGTCTGTGTGCAGCTGGAGGTGTGGCGCAAGTGTTAAACTTCCCCTCTTGACTGTCTGTTCCAGTCTTGGGTGGAGACAACTTAGCCTCCAGTTTAGCTGTATAATTGCATCTCTCACATACATTAGTGTTTTGTGGTAGGAGGAGAAGGTTATCTGTGTACATGAGGCAGTTGTAACATTGCCTCAGGATACCCAGATTCACCAGCTGGACTGGAGAGTACACCTGAAATTGCCTTTGGTCATGCCTGAATAGTAGGGTGAGCTGCTTAGTCGCTTGGTTGGTGGGGGTGAATTAAGAGCCTTGCCCTGCTGGGCAATCAAGTGTCAGGGTATATTAGTGCTTGCTATTAGGTCTGAGCAAGTGCTGGGCTGTAAGATGCTTTTTGAGTACTTAGGTTGAGTTAGACTAGTTTCAAGGGAAAAACTGAAGAGGAGACTTTAGTGGAGCAGGGAATAATTTAACCGTAGCTAACCGGCGCTGCCCGGCGTGCAAAACTGTGCAACCGCAGTTTTTATAGTAGGGGAATGAAAGAGAGATTTGCCCAAAATGGCCAATAAACTACTAACGTCTGGGCTGGAACCACTCCTCCAGGGACAGATAGGTTGCTCAAAGATCCCCTCTCTCACAGGTGAACATAGAAACTTCCTTCTATCCAAGTAAGGTATGGACAACTAAAGAAACTAGTATCACAGCCCTGAATTCAGCACTAGCCTGAAAACTGGACTATACTTGCTTAGAAAGGCAGGAAACAAGGAATTTTATTTTGTTTTGTTTTTTTGAAAAGATAAGGCAAAAACAGTAAAAAATACACTTAAAATAGCTTTAAACGACTACAAATGATCAGAAAAGGCGGCTATCGCACTTTAGTGTGTAGCATACAACAGTTAAATTATTTAGACAAAAAACAACTTTTTAAAAGTGCAGGCAGGCAATTAAGTACAATATGTGAAAAAAACAAGCTTTTCAATCACAATATATGCTGGAAAATCTGTTTTTAGGCGGAAAACAATTAAGTACAGCAAGAAAGTACAGAATACCGAAACTTAATCACTTCAAAGTCTCTCTTCTAAGCTAGAAGGCTTGTTTCAGTTTAAGGCTTTCTAGTGCTACCCAGCAGGTTAGTTACAGGAAAGATGGGAAACAAGCGCAGATGTGGTCTTTTAAACCAGAAAGTTGAAAGAGACGGACAAACTGTTCAAATGGTCAATAAACTACAATTTCTGGACCAAGAACCACTCCTCTCATGGTAGGCAGGCTACCTAGTGCTTACCACTCCCACTGATAAGCTAAAAGGCTTTCCTCCAACACAGAACGGCTTGCAGGGCTCAGAAGCTTACCAACAGTCCTGGATACAGCAACTCTGTACCTGGACTAGGCTAGTTACAGGAA
>NC_056732.1:1105061596-1105144096 GCF_019279795.1 Protopterus annectens
AACACAGAGGGGAAGGAGGGAGGGTAAATTGGACTGCAGCAATGGAATCCTCGAACATCTACATTTATGGTAGGTACAAAACTGTACTATGTTCTTCGTTCCCATTGCTGCAGTCCTTACTATTGGGTAGAATCCCAAAGCAGAGGTAAGGGAGGCTGGCAAATCATAAAGAAGTAGGAGCTGACAACATGCCTTGCAAAACAGCTGTGGCAAAACCAGCCCTAGACTTAGAATAGATAGGAAGGTGATAATGCTTAGAGAAAGTATGCACTGAACTCCAAGTAGCTGCTTCCAAAATATCCTTAGTTGCCACCCCCCTTAGAAATGCTGTTGAAGTGGCAGTAGCCCTAGTGGAATGAGGCCTAATCCCAGCTGGAATTTCCTTGCCATGATGGGAATAACAAAATGCAATGCAAAAGCCAATCCACCTAGAAATAGTTTGTTTTGACACAGGCTTGCCCTGTGAACTCAAAGCAAAAGAAACAAACAACTGCTGAGACTGCCTAAAATCCTTAGTCCTGCTTAAATAATAACGCAATTGCCTGTGTACATCTAAAGTGTGCAAAATCTTTTCCCCTTTATTTTGGGGGTCTGCATAAAAGTAGGCAAATGAATAGTTTGGTTTAAAGCCACACTAGAAACCACCTTAGGCATAAAGGAAGGATTAGTACGTAATGATACCCTATCCTTATGGAAAATCAAAAGGGCTCTACTGCCATAAGGGCCTGCAACTCAGACACCCTTCTTGCAGAAGTAATAGCCAACAGAAAAGCAGTCTTCCATGACAAGTATTTCAATTCAGCAGTAGCTGCAGGCTCAAAAGGTTGTAGAGTAAGTTTTTCCAACACAAAATTGAGATCCCAAGCAGGAGTAGGAGCTCTACGTGGGGGTCTTATATTCTTTGCCCCTCTAAGAAACTGCTTGAACAAAGGATGCGAAAACAAAGGTGGGTCACAATCATAGTGAGCTGAAATTGCTGCAGCATGAATCTTAATGGAAGAGAAGGACAAACCTTTGTCCAATAACTCAGTAAGATATTGAAGAGCCACACTCAAATTAGGCTCAGAAATCTCCAAATTCTTTGCTGTACTCCAAAATAAAAATCTCTTCCATTTTTCTGTACACTCTCCTTGTACTAGGTCTTCTAGCTTCCATAATCACATTTAAAACTTGTTGAGGAAGTTGAGACCTGCTGTGTTTCAACACAGAATATGCCAGGCTGTGAGATGAAGAGAGTGAAGCTTGACATTGAGCAGATGACCGTCCTTCTGAGATAACAGATGAGGAATCAGAGGTAAAGGCCATGGAGGCTTCTTTACCAGACTCCGTAGTAGTGGGTACCAGTGTTGCCGAGGCCAATCTGGAGCTATCAAAATCATCCTTGGCCTGTCTTGTCTGACCTTTAATAGTACCTTTGGAAGAAGAGGCAGAGGTGGAAAGGCATACACATGAAGGTTTTTCCAACTGAAAGACAGAGCATCCACTTTCCAAGCTGTGTGATGAAACCCCTTTGTGCAATACTTTGGCAGCTGGTGGTTTAGTGGAGAAGCAAACAGATCTATGTCTGGAGTTCCCCATGACACTGTCAATTTCTGAAATACATGAAGATCCAGTTTCCACTCGTGGGGATCCATGATTTGTCTGCTTAACACATCTGCTAAGGAGTTCTGTGCTCCTGGCAGAAACCTTGCCTGAAGAGTTAGTTGCAAGCTTAGCGCAGTCTCCCATAAAATCATTGCTTGCCTGCATAGAGGATAAGAATGTGTTCCCCTTGCTTGTTGATGTACCACATGACAGTTGTGTTGTCTGTTAGAATCAACACCTGCCCTGGAAGAAGTAACTCCTTGAAAGCCATTAATGCAAACTGGACTGCTAACATCTCCTTCATGTTGATATGTAGATGCTGTAGTCTGGCAGGCCACTTGTCTTGTATCCACTTTCCATTTAGATGAGCTCCCCAAGCAATGTCCGAGGCATCTGTCGTTAAAATCTGACTTGCCTCTGGCCGGGTCACAGAGAGTCCCTTGTTTAGGTGACATTCCTGAGCCCACCACAAAAATTCTTTTTGAAGGCAAGGTATTATTTGAATGACAGTGTCCAAATCCTGGCAGTGCTGTGTCCATACATTTTTGAGATACCATTGTAGCTTCCTCATATGCAGTTTGGCATTGGGAAGCACCAGAATACAAGATGCCATGAACCCTAATGCTTGAAGGACTGACCTTGCAGTCAGCACGGACTGATGAGATAGTTGATGGAAGTAAAGTGATAGACTCTTTTGTTTGTCCGGGGTTAAAAGGCCATCTGGGCTGCTGTATTCAGTCTCACACCCAGAAAGCACATGTCTTGAGAGGGTACTAGACTGGACTTTATTTCGTTCACAGAATACCCTAGGCATCTTAGCACTGCTATAACATACTCCAGATGCTGTAGAAGGTCTTCCTTTTCTTGAGCCAGGATCAGGCAGTCGTCCAAGTAAGGATAGATTTGAATTCCTTGTAGCCTGAAGTAAGCTATCACTGGAGCCAGAACCTTTGTGAATACTCTGGGCGCAGTAGATAAGCCAAAGGGCAATGCAGAGAACTGATAATGAGAATTTCCAGCTCGAAATCGCAGATACTTCCTGCAACTTAGCCTTATAGGCACATGAAGGTAAGCTTCCTTGAGATCTAAAGTTACCATCCAGTGATCTTTGCCCAGCAGAGGTAAAAGTTGTTGTAACGTCAACATCTTGAACTTGGGAATGTCCAGATAAGTGTTGAGGAGAGATAAATCCAAAATTGGTCTCCACGTGTTCCCCTTCTTTGGTACTAGGAACAGGCGAGAATAAAATCCTAGGCCCCTTTCTGATACAGGGACTGGCTGAATGGCCCCCATCTGGAGTAACTGAGAAACTTGCTTGTGAGCCTCTTTTCTTTGTGGAGGAGGAACGTCTGGCATGCCTTTGAAAGGGGGCATTGTGTGGAAATAAAACCTGTAACCGTGGTGAATGATATCCAACACCCATCTGTCTTGAGTAATTAAATCCTAATTTTCTTTGAAAAGAGACAGTCTTCCTCCCAAAGGAGCTGCCAGACGAGAATCTACTGGCAGCTGAAAAGGCAGGTCATTGGGTCTGTTTACGAAAGGACTGACCCCTGCCCTCACCAGAAGTCTGAGCAGGTGAACTCCTGATCTAGGCCTAAAGAACCTTGAGCCCTGCCCCTACCACGTCTAGACCTACCCCTAGACTGGGAATCATAAGCAGGATATGTCCATCCCTTAGCAGGCCAATTTCTACTAAACTTCGGTGGCTGCACCTGTAAAAAATCTTTAACAGTTTGCATAGACTTAGCTTTGTCTTCCATTTTCTTTAAAACTGCTTCCACAGGCGATCCAAACAACACATCAGAATGTAAAGGAGCATCCAAAATCCTTGTCTTAACATGCTCAGCTAAATTCTGATCCTTCAACCAGGCATGCCTGCGAAGAACAGAACTAGTAGCAGCCACCCTCGAGGAGGCCTGTACAGCATCAAAACCACATTGCAAAGAATGCTTACCCACTTGTTCAGACACATGAACCAAATCCAGCAACTCTTTACACTCAATACTTTCCGCCAAAGCATCCACCTTAGATTTCAATTGTGAAAGGAGATAATTTTGATATTTTAGCATGTGAAACTGACAATTCAACGCTCTCATGGCTAGAGTGGAAGAAGTATACACTTTCTTTCCCCACCTATCCAAAGCCCTTGCCTCTATCAGTGGGAACAGGATTTTTAACCACAGAAGCTTTAACACCTTTAGGCCCCTGAGAAACAGTTTCTGGGTCCGCCCTAGGACTCTTAAACAAATACTTATGAGCTTCGGGCACCCTATAATACCTATCAGGTTTAACAGGAGCAGGAGGCAAAGAGTCAGGGTTCAGGAAGCCACTGCAAAAACATCTTCCACCACATTCAACACAGGAGGAATAGCTAAGGGCCTATGCTGAGGCAAAAACAAGAATTCCCTAAGCCTTTTCCTGGAATCAGAGTAATCCTGGCCTTCCCATTTAAAATGCTCCCTCATGGAATGCAGAGTCTCTGAAAATGAGAAATCCTCAGGAGGAGAAGCTGTAGGAGTGGAATCATCCACATCAGAATCAGAATAAGTAGGATACTCCTGCAAGTCTTCCGCAGAAGACTCTGAAGCCTCTGAACACTGTTCAAAACTATCAAACTCCGGTTCCACCCTAGGCCTCTTATCAGGCGGGGCATAGAACCTCTAATCATAGTAATCAAATCTTCTGCCATTTTAAGCATATGTTTCTTAGGTACAGAACCCGAAATGCTAGGAGAAGCCCCCACTGAAGCTGAACTAGGCCTACCTCTCAAAGAAGTTTTGGCAACAGAAGGAGAGGCTCTAACTACCTTGGGAAGAGAGGGAAGAACAGTTACCTGAGAAGCCCCCTCAGCCTGGCCTACCTCCTGAGAAGGCACATCCTGTAATAGTAAAGTTTCTGCCTGAGACTCCATGGAAACTCCTGGCAAAACCTCTGGCTCCACTGAGCCTTCTAAAGAACCGACGTCCGGGACTGCCGGTTCATCAACCCTAGGCTTCGCTGATTTGTCCTTGCGCTTCTTGGATGAAGCGGGCGTCGGAGCATCCGGCGGCATTTTATAATTGCAACGCTTCCCAAACACTAACCTGGCACAGTCTAACCTCCTCTTAATAGTGCGTTTGTTAAACCTAGCACAAGAGCGGCAACCAACAACGACGAGCTCAGGCCCTAAACAAGGTATACACAAGGTATGGTAATCCCTATGAGGTATCTGTTTCCCACAAGAAATACAGTTATTCACTTTTTCTGACATCCGGTTAAATACTGAGGCAAGAAAAAAACAAAATGTTCCCCAACGGGGTACTTAGCCAACTCTGTTTCGGTCTGAAACTCCGGTTTCGGAAATATTTCAGAACGCCAACCTGCACTCGCAAAACTGCTTCTGCATCGGACCATGCGGCAAAAAAGACTGAGGATATGACGTCGGTCATGCGCATTAGTACCCTGACGTACTGACGTCAGTCTAATGCGCCCTGACCGACGTCAGCCTTATACTCTGGTATTCGGGCCGACTGGATGCGGACTATACCCCAATAGTAAGGACTGCAGCAATGGGAAACGAAGAACATCATGCCCTTGTATCAACACTGCCAAGACATCAATGCCAGACCTGCACAAGCACTTTGCCGATAGTATGGTAGAGACCCTCAAGGACTGCCCACAAAACAGTGTTGAAGCAAGGTGGAACCACATCCATGACACCATCTACAACTCTGCCTGGATATCTTTGGCAAAAGAGAGGCAGAATCCAGATTGGTTTGAAGCAGTAATCATTGAGATTGAACCAGCACTCACAGCCAAGCAAGCAGCACTGCTCAACTACAAGACTGAGCCTTCAGAGGCAACTCTAGCTGCACTTAGAAAGGCCAAAAACAATGCCCGGCAGCTCATTCGACAATGTGCCAATGACTACTGGCTGTTCACCATCACAGCATCCAACTTGCCGCTGATTGTGACAACATTCATGCCATGTATGAGGGCATAAAGAAACCCTTCAGCCCAAGTAAAGCCTAAAGTCTGCCTTAGGTGAAGTCATTTCAGACAGAGGCAAACTGATGGAGAGATGGGCAGAGCATTACTAGGAGCTCAACTCAAAGGAAAATGTCACTGACACAGCCGTTGAAAACATAACTCCCCTTCCTATTATGGAACAGCTGACAATCCATCCTCTGTAAAGTAGCTTAGGAAACCCATCAACTCCCTTGCCTGCAGTAAAGCTCCAGGAAAGGATGGCATTATCCCAGAGGTCATCATATTGTACAAGAACAAAAGAGACAGACTGCAATAATTAGAGTGAAATATCCCTCCTCAGCATTGCTGGGAAGGTCTTTGCCTGCATAGTTCTGAACAGGCTGAAAATCACTCTCAGAAAGTGCTTATCCTGAAGTGTAGTGTGAATTTAGAGCAGGAAGGTCCATGATCTTCTCACTAAGGCAGCTGCCAAAAAATGCCATGAGCAAAGGAAACCATTGTACATCACCTTCATTGATCTAATTCAGGCATTTGACTTGGTTAGCAGGAAAGACCTCTTCACTTTGTCACAAAGGACTGGATGTCCCCCTAAACTGCTGAAGATGATTACACCTTTTCATGACGACATTTAAGGTGTCATACAATATTGATGGTTCCTCATCAGACCCATGTCCAATCAGAAGTGGAGTGAAGCAAGGCTGTGTACTTGTTCAACACTATCCAGCATCTTTTTCTCTCTGCCACTGTCCAATGCCTTTAATAAGTCTGAAGACCTGCATACCCATACACCAGAAGCGATGGTAGTCTCTTAATCCTTGCACACCTTCTAGCAAAAACCAAGGTGTGGACACTACTGATCAGAGATAAAGACTGTTTGCAGATGACACTGCCCTGACTGCTCACAATTAACATTTGTTAAGATTGGATTTCCCTCAATGGAAGCACTTAACAGATTTGTCCATTTTTGTACATTGGAAAATAATTGCATTCCATGCATTACAAAATATATACACATATACACACTGCATGCTTATCTATGAGCAAATTGGAGGAAAAAACAATCTACCCACATCAGTTCTTTAATGTGTTTTACAAATCCAGAATACCTGAACAAAACATAGAAACAAAAAAGAATCATGTCCAACTCACTATCCTTTATCACATAGCTCCCCCGGAATAAGCCATACCAATGACTGCTTTACAAATTTCAGCAAATATGCTGTGCAACACTCCTACTGCATCAGACCAGTAACTAACAGATCACACAGCAGCAAGCGTTATTTACCTTATCCACAGACCGGCTCTGTATCTACTATTCACAGCTTATTTACTGACCAAGTATGCCTCAGATGCCCGACTGTATTCCAACTTGCTTTTCACAAATGTACACTAGTGCTGGAAAGCCTTACTATTTAAATTGATCATGAAGGCATGGCCATTCATTTTTCATCCACAGCTGGCCCCATATCCAGTAACTACACTGTTAATGGAGTATGCCTCAGATATCCAACTGTGGCTAATAATGGAATTCTTGTTTGAGATAAAATAGCATATGGTTTAACCATGCCCTCCCCTTCTGTTAATAAAAGGTGCCCTACTACGGTTTTTTTTCCATGAAGAAACTTTCCGCTTCACTTGGCTTTTGGTTTTGCATCCACTGGAACATGGATAAGGAAAATGACTGCGATGTTAAAGCAAAAACCCAGCTTTCCCATCCTACCACACACTCAAGATACAACATCCATCAGCCCTAGGCGAGAGAGGTACACTCCAGGCATTTAGGCCATGTCACTAGAGAAGGATATGGATAACCCAAGACAAAATTTGAGTTTATATAAAACCACAAACAAATATAGGATTGATGCAAACCACTCCACATTTAAAGCAAGTCAGTCCAAGGTTCAATAATAATCACCGTTCTTTTATTAGAATAAAAAGCACAGTTAATCTTAAAAAATACACAGCAAAATCCTCTAGCGCCTCTGCTGCCTTTAGCCTTTACAGAGTTTGAGTTTATGTCTGAAGTTCAGAAAACTAATATAAATTTAATACATTACATTAGCAAGTGAAGAAATATTGGAAACCTTGAGGTGAAGTCGCAATCTAGACAGGACCTGTCAGAACATACAGAGGCCAAACTCAAACATGTGGGATAACAGCAGGAAGAAAAATATTAGATTTGTTGGTATACAAGAAAGGGAACAAGCATGAGACTGCAAACTCTTTTTGCTACACAAATTAGCTGAGTGGACTAGGTTTGGCCCAGGGGACTTGCATGTGGACCATGCTCACTAGGTGTTTTATCCCAACTCAGAGAGTACAGAATCCAAGATGTACACTGGTATGGTTTTCCAACTTTGCTACTAAAGTATAGGATTCTCTCAGCAGAGTGGACACCTGGTAAGGTCAGCTTACAGGCAGGGTCCTTGATCTATACAGCTAATGATTATACCCCAGAAACCAGAAGAAAATCAGCTTTTCAGCCTGCAATAAAACTATGCAAGCTAAAAAAAATTTAAGTTCAGACCATTATACCCAGCTTCACCTCAGGTTTGGTCGTCAGGAGGTTCTGTTCCATTTGCTACAGTTGATGAGGCTTTATTCAAACTATACCAGTCTTGACTCCAGTTCCACAAAAAAAAAAATAAATAAATAAAAAATAAAAAAATAAAAAAACAAAAAGAAAAAAACAAATGCCAAAACTTCGCACAAGAGTCATCCAGCAGGTTTGAAAAGGATAAAGACCTTTTCCTTAAACAGGTTGATTGCAGACTGCAAGACACTTCATTATCTGATAAAGCTTTACTGGCTAATGATCGACAAGTCGTCTTCTTGTTAATAGTAATGTGCAAAGCTGTTTGAATTACTTAAAGCTATTAGATTTCTTTGTAAATACTAAAGCTTTAGTTTCACTTTACTATGATGGCTGGGGGACTTGTAAACTAAACAGGATACCTGGGTTGTGAGGATTTAAATGGTATACTCTCCTTATGAGAAAAGTACAGTTTTGTACCTACCATAAATGTAGATGTTCGAGTGTACACCCTGCTGCAGTCATCACACTTGGGTTTTCCTGCCATCAGGCGGTCCCGCAGTCGGCCGGAATTCCAAAGTCTTGGTCCGGCGTCGGTTGCTGTCGCTTCTTCCCCGACGTTAGTGCGCCAGGGGTATATATATTGCATCCGACGCCATTTTCTTCAGTTTTTTCTTGCCCCAGATGTCAGGTGCCCCCAAAAAGGTGGTCAGTAATTAGTACCAAATTAAGTAATATTTGCACAAACACAAAATCCCTCCAGCTATAAGCAAATACATCAGGAAGGTATTGTAGAGATGTAGCCAGTTAGATCAGACGGGATGGAGGGAGGGTAACCTGGACTGCAGCAGGGTGTACACTCGAACATCTACATTTATGGTAAGTACAAAACTGTACTATGTTCATCGTATTACCCTGCTGCAGTCAACACACTTGGGTAGAGTCCCAAAGCTTAGGATGGGTAGAGGAGTTATAGAGGGTTAGAGGAAGCTAGAAGGCCGTGCAGAACTGCAGTGGCGAAGCCAGCCCTAGTCTTAGAGTAGAGTGGTTAGTGATAGTGTTTGGTAAAGGTGTGTACTGAACTCCAAGTTGCAGCTTCCAAAATCTCCTTGGTTAGAACCCCCCTGAGGAAGGCTGTAGATGTAGCTGTTGCCCTGGTAGAGTGGGGCCTAATGGTAGCAGGAACTGGTTTTCCATGATGGGTATAGCAAAAACGAATGCAATGTCCTATCCATTTGGAAATGGTTTGTTTTGATATAGCCTTCCCTTGTGAAGCTGTAGCATAGGATACAAAGAGCTGGTCAGATTTTCTGAAAACCTTAGTTTTATCCAAGTAGTAACGAAGTTGCCTGTGAATGTCCAAGGAATGCAGGAGTCTTTCTCCTTTGTTCTGTGGATTTGGGAAGAAGGTGGGTAAGTGGATGGTTTGATTTAAAGCCACACTGGAAACCACCTTAGGCATGAAGGAAGGATTCGTTCTTAGAGAAACTCTGTCTTGATGGAAAATGAGGAAAGGTTCCACTGCCATTAGTGCCTGCAGCTCTGATACTCTTCTAGCTGAAGTTATTGCTGGCAGCAGGGCAGTCTTCCATGATAGGAACTGTAGATCTGCAGAGAAAGCTGGTTCAAAGGGAGGTAGCATACGTTTTTCCAGAACAAAATTGAGGTCCCATGTTGGTGTAGGTGCTCTCCTGGGGGGGCCTAATGTTTTTTGCCCCTCTGAGGAACTGCCTTAAAAGTGGATGCGAAAATAAGGGTGAATCTGTATTGTAGTGGGCTGAAATAGCTGATGCATGGATTTTAATGGAAGAAAAAAAGTCCTTTGTGAAACATCTCAGTTAAATACTGTAGAATCTGAGGCATGAGAGGCTGAAGTGCGTTTTGGCCTTTAGCTTGGTTCCAGGCACAAAACCTTTTCCATTTGTCCGAATAGGCAATCCTGGTGCTGGGCCTCCTAGCTTCCAGAATAACATCCATAACTGCTTGGGAAAGAGGAGCTGGCTGGATGCTTAGGTGATTTGCCATGCAGCCAGATTTAAGGTTTTGAGCTGGCTGTGAAGAATCTGATTGCCCATTTGCTCACACAGCAAAACAATTTGTGGTAAAATCCAAGGTGGGCCCTGAGCCATATTCCTCAATAGTGGGTACCAGTGCGGGTCTGGCCAGTCTGGGGCTATGAGTATCAGTCGTGGTCTGTCCTTTCTGACTTTCAGAAGCACCTTTGTGAGAAGAGGCAATGGAGGGAAGGCATATACTGTCAGGTTTTTCCAATTGAATGAGAGTGCGTCCACTTTCCAAGCTTGATGGTGAAGTGTCCTTGTACAAAATTTTGTTAGTTGATAGTTTTGAGGACTGGCAAACAGGTCTAGTCTGGAAGGCCCCATTTTTGAGTTATCGTTGCAAATACTTGAGGATCCAGTTTCCACTCGTGGGGATCGATGATGTTTCTGCTGAGGTCGTCTGCCAATGTGCTCTTTTTTTCCTGGCAGGAATTGAGCTTGTAACTGAACTTGGTAAGCCAGAGCTGTGTTCCACAAGGTCATTGCTTGCCTGCATAGAGGGTAGGAGTGTGTACCCCCCTGTTTGTTTATGTACCACATTACTGTGGTGTTGTCCATCCTTACTGTAAGGTGTCCTGGATGTAATAGATTCTTGAAGGCTGTCCGAGCATTCTGTACAGCTAGCATCTCTTTTTGATTGATGTGCAGATTCCTTTGATCTGCAGTCCATACGCCTTGAACGTACTGTCCTGCCATGTGTGCCCCACCCCAGGCGTAATCCGATGCATCTGTTGTCATAGTTTGCCTGGCTGGGGGCAAGGTGAAAGGCTGACCCTTGTTGAGGTGACATGCCTGTGACCACCACAGAAACTCCTGTTGTAGGCAGGGAATGAGAGATATCATTGCGTCCAAGCTGTGGCTGTGTTGAGACCATACACTTTTTAGGTACCACTGTAATTTCCTCATATGCAGCTTTGCAAATGGTATTAGTAGTATGCAAGATGCCATGAAGCCCAAGGCCTGCAGAATTTTTCTTGCAGGTAGTTGGGTCTTTGTTGCCATTGTTTTGAAATATTGAGTCAGTTGTAGTTGTTTGTCTGGTGTCTGGGCCGTTGTATTCAAGCTGGCACACCCAGGAATGTCATATTTTGTGAGGGTACTTGTTTTGATTTCTTTTCGTTTACTGTGTACCCCAGGCAACTTAGAAGATGTTTTACAAAATCCAGATATTGTAAGAGGATGTCCTTGCTTTCTGCTTGGATGAGACAGTCGTCCAGGTATGGGTATATTTGAATTCCTCTGTCTGCAGTATGCAATTACTGGTGCCAGGCATTTTGTGAAGACCCTGGGCGCAGTAGATAAGCCAAAGGGCAGTGCAGAGAATTGGTAATGGGTTGAACCTGCAATGAAACGGAGGTATGTTCTGCAACTTTGTCTGATAGGGACATGCAGGTATACCTCCTTGAGGTCCAACGTTACTAGCCATGCTTTCTTGCCCAACATGGGAAGAAGCTGCTGTAGTGTTAGCATCTTGAATTTGGGTACTTGTATGAAGGTGTTTAGAATTGAAAGGTCCAGAATTGGTCTCCAGGCATTGTCCTTTCTGGGAACTAGAAAAAATCTTGAGTAAAATCCTTGGCCTTGCTCTCGAGTAGGTACCAGTTGAATGGCTCTCATGTCCATGAGAGCTGTAATTTGTTTTTGTACCTCTGCCCATTGATTTTGTGGCAGGTTTGGCATTCCACTTTTCATTGGCAAGGTGTGAAAATGGAATCTGTATCCTCGTGAAATTATGTCTAGGACCCATTTGTCCTTTGTGACAATGTGCCAGTTGTCTGAAAAAAGTGCGAATTTTCCTCCCAAGGGGGCTGCCAAGAGAGTGTTGCTTGGCCAGATGAGGTGCAAGTCATTGAGTCTGCCTTCTGGTAGTGTGGGACCTGTCTTCTCCTCCCTTCTGTGTTACAGTGCCCCATTGACGAGGTTTGTACTGGGCTTGTGGTTGTCCTCTGCCTCTTGGACGTCTGTATTTACCCCTCTGTGATCTGCCAGTAGCTGGAAAGGACCAATTTTTTGTTGGCCAATTTCTGCTGAAGCGAGGGGGCTGTACCTGTAGGAAATCTTTGACTGTCTGCATAGATTTTGCCTTATCCTCCATTTTCTTTAAGACTTCTTCTGCTTTAACTCCAAAAAGAACACCCTGCTGTAAGGGAGCATCTAGAAGCTTTGCTTTAACATGATCAGGCAGAGTTTGTTCCTTTAACCAAGCATGCCTACATATAACAGACCCAGTGACAGCTGCTCTGCAGGAAGCCTCCAAAGAATCAAACCCACATTGTAAAGTATGTTTGCCCACCTGTTCAGTTGCATGCAACAGATCCTGCATTTCTTTCAATTCAGACTGTTGAGGGAGTGTGCTCATTTTTTGTTTTAACTGAGACATTAGAAATTGCTGATATTTTAGCATGTGGAATTGGCAATTTAGTGCCCTCATAGCTAGAGTGGGTGAGGTGTAAACCTTTTCCCCCACCTGTCTAGTGCTCTGGGGTCCCTTTCAGAGGGTACAGGATTTTTTGCCATAGAAGCCTTAGCCCCTTTGGGACCCTGGGAGATGGTCTCTGGATCAGCAATAGGGCTTTTATAAAGAAATTTGTGGGAATCAGGCACTCTATAGTATCTGTCAGGTTTGGCCGGAGCAGGAGGCAGGGAGTCTGGGTTCAAACTGGATTCTAAATAAACATAATCCACAATGTCTAAAACGGGGGGATGGCAAGTTGTCTGTGCTGGGGGAGTAAAATAAACTCTCTGGGCCTTTTCTTTGAGTCAGAGTAGTCCTGACCTTCCCAGTGAAAATGTTCCCTCAGTGTGTAAAGTTTCCCCAAAGGAGTAGTCTTCAGGAGGAGAAGCTGAGGGAATGGAATCCTCAGCATCAGAATCTTCATAAGGGGAGGAGGAGTAATCTTGGTCCTCAGAGGAGCCTGAGGAAATAGACACTTGTTCAGAGGAGGCATATTCTTCCTTTTGTCGGGTGGGGGTTGGGAACCCCTGATTAAAGAGATCAAATCCTCAGCCATTTCGAGCATCTGTTTCTTAGGCATGGGACCTTGAACTGGAGACTGAAGTGCAGTCTTTTTAGATTTAATAGGAGTCTTAGTCTTATGATACGTTTTTATGGTGAGCGTAGTCGGTCTGAAGACGCCTTCAGAAACCGAAGGTGTTTCTGCAGCACCGACATCTTTTTCAGTAGTGTCGTCGGAAGGGGCTAAACAAAATGGCTGCATCGGCCTAGTACTTTCCGCCAAAAGTTCCAAAGCGGTCTCTGGTTCCAGATCTGTGGTAGTCGGGGGCTGCGTCGGAGCCTCACTGAAGACCGGTGAACCAGAGACCGGACCAGCCGAGGCCTCGGAGTCTGGCTTGGGTCTAGGCTGCCTGTCCTTATCCTTGCGTTTTTTGTGCACGCCGGTAGTCAGTTGCTCCGACGGCATAGTGTAGTTAAATTTTCTACCGAAGTAGTGTCGTGCGAAATCAAAGCTTCTTTTTATAGTACGCTTATTAAACCTAGCACAAAAACGACAATCAGTGACGTCGTGGTCTAGGCCTAGGCAAGGTATGCAGTAAGAATGAAAATCCTTATGAGGTATTTACTTCCCACAAGAAATACAACTGTTAACTTTTTCTGACATCGGTCTGAGGCAAGAAAAGTTTCCCCAATGGGGTACTTAGCTTTACTGAAGACTTCGGATCTGAAATTCGACTTCGAAAATCGCAGGAGTCGGCCGACCGGCACTTGCGAACTGCTTCTGCTTCGGGCACCACGCGGCAAGAAAGACTGAAGAAAATGGCATCGGATGCAGTATATATACCCCTGGCATACTGATGTCAGGGAAGAAGCGACAGCAACAGACGCCGGACCAAGACTTTGGAATTCCGGCCGACTGCGGGACTGCCTGATGGCAGGATAACCCAAGTGTGATGACTGCAGCAGGGTAACACGATGAACATCAAGCATTCAGGGCTGCAGCAAGTGGCAGTATCTCACAGCTCATGTCAGCAGCCATTTTTTGGTTCACTTCACTGAAAAACAGGCTGGTCAATCAACTGACTGGCTCCCCCAATGTTTGGCTAGGCTAAAAAGCCCTGATTTGCTGGGCAGCTTGGTTAGACAAGCTGACAGCACTTTCCTGGACTAGATCTTGTTGAAATCTAATGCTATTATTTTTCTTTGGTGGACACTGCTCAAACATGGGGAGGAGAACAAAATTCTAATTAATAATGGAAAGCTGTTTCAACATTTTGTTACAATAATTGCTTTGAATTCTGGGGGAGGGAACAACCAGGTGTCTATTTAGTTCTTAAACATCTTAACACGAATAATGACAGTCTCTACCTCATATCAGGAGTTGTGGTCACCTGAACTAATCTTCTACCCGAATGGAGACACTGTCTCCAGCTACAAAGGCGTTAAGCGCATGCGTAAATAACTGTTTTATGTACAGCGTTCTTGTTACCGACCCTATGGTGTTTTTAAATGCTAAGTTTTCCTAAGTTTTTAACACTATAGTGGTATGTTAAGGATTTTACTATCCATTGCCCATCACAGCTTGGCAAAAGTGAAGGCTATTAAGGAAAAAGTTGCATATTAACACCAGATGTTTCCAACTGCTTATATTCCATCTTGGGGATCAATGTCAGTTTACACAGGTTTGTTTACATTAACTTTTGTTTATATAAATACAAAAGTTTAGCTTATGCATGGAACACAAATGGTTTCTCCAACCCTGTTAAAAGGGCAAAAGTAACCTATATATGTCAGGAAGGTAGAACCAACTTCTGTACTGCTTCCAGAAACCCAAACATCAGAACACGAACATTAAAACCTCTCAAAATATGTTTATAGGGGATACTTTTCTGTGTACCTGGGGTCAAAAGATGTGGAGAAATTACTCTATGTAGACATTCCTCTTTGAATCTATTTGTTTATGTACTCACTATAGTGAATCACTGCATCCCATCAAGCACAGCTCAACAGCAGGTAGCTAAACAGATGTGTGAATGGATTGCTCTTTAGGAGGGCATTGAGGAGGAGTCCGGAAAACACTTAAGGGATGTAGTGAAGTGCACGCCACACCGAGAACCTGCAACCTCCCAGTGCTTAGCAGACTGAAGTGGGGTTGCAGGACTCCCTTTCCAAGACTCCCCAACTAGCACTAGATATACTTGTTGTTCACATCGCTAGCATTCATATTCTTGGAGAGGTAAAATACTACTAACCAAAGAATATAAATACCTAATTAGCACTCGGGAAATCTTGCCAAATTTTGTTCAGACTATGCCTCTGCTAATAAAAGTTTAACATCTCAAGAGATATAACGGCTCTTCACTCTTGTGTCAGTTTTCTTAAGATAGTGTAAGAAATCAGAGTTCTGTTACACCAGATTGCTGAACAGTAGTAGTTTATTGTAGTGAGCAGCATACAATAATATAACTGTAGCAGCAGATATAAATATTACAGCAGCATATTCAGATCTTATATAGCAGCGTAACATTTCAAATAAAGTACAAAAATATCCAACAATATCGGAACAAGTCTTGAACCAGAATGGGAGCTCTGTCCCAAATACATACTTTACTTCTGTTCAGTAACTTTCGTTTGATAGCTGTATCCACCCCTTCGACCTCGATTCCCAGACCTTGCCTAGCAGGTGCAGAATGGTGCCTAAAAGTCTATTCCTCATATAGCATTCAATTTTAGGTGCACAGCTTTCTATTGAGAAAGAAACATTCTGTAGCTTTCCCTTGACAGCTGTTATTTCTGCACCTCTTATGCTTAGCCAGAAAAGTCATCTTCTCCCTGGTACTGAACTGCCCTTTTCTGAAACTGAATGTATAGAATGAAGACACAGGCCTGACTTTATATTTTAAGGCCTATTCCACTATACACATTCTACCTTATGTAGAACCACTTTTAAATGAAAAGCCTCAGTCTTGCAGACACATTCACTACCATAAGGTTGAGGTTAAAAAAAATTAAAAACAGAACAGTAGTAATAGTTACCACAATAAAGCATACAATTTTGTTTAATAGAAATGAACAATGACCACAGTAGAGTATTTCAACTTGCTTCACACAGATGCACACTAGCTTGGCAAAGCCAAATTAATGACTTTTAAAACTGAGCAAACAAAATGGTAAGTAACTTTTACTGACAGCTCCCACCCCCTCCAGCAGATATAGCCATTTTGTTGACTGCATACACCTCAGACATCTGACACCGGACAAAATTTCAACTTTGCTTCCCACAAGTAACAGCCATTGCACATTATTTCAACTTGCTTCCCACAAAACACTTTAATGCTTTATAGTTGCTTAGCAGGACAGGACTAAACTAAAACAAATAAGGTCAGTAGTTTTCAGTTACATGCAACCCTCCCCCATTCCCAGAAATTAGAAACTATGGTAACCACATAGCCTCAAATGTCCAAACTGTAACACAATGTCCCTAATAATGTATTTCATTTCAAAAAAGCCAGCCACAGAAAAGCATTTCAATATCCTGCTCACAAATGCACATTAGCCCTGGAAAAGCCAAAACCACTGCCCGTGACCACCTGGCAGAGGCACAGAATAAGCTGTACAGTGACACTGCTTACTACAAGCAACTACTGGTATTTGAAATTGTATGCATTTCTGCTCTTGCAGTACCACCCATGACCTAGAGAATGAGGACAGCCCCAACACCTTTGTCAGCTAGTTATCTAAACTATGGCTACAGGACAAAGCAGAAAGCCCTATAGGGTACCACAGCCCTGGTTGTTTTAGAAAAAAGTGCAGCTGCACTAATAGCAACTTTTCCCTCTCTCTCTCTCACAATAAATACATAACTAAAAGTTGAGCAAACTGCCCCTAGCCAAGATGGCATCCTAAGTATTTGCCTAGTTCACCCATCCATAAGGCCAGCCATACAGAAAGGGGTTGCAGAGTTAGCTTCAGAATGCACGATCATTATCCAAGAGAAGCTTTACAAGCTCTGGAAATTTTTACATATAGAGTCATTAGCGGTGGTGGTGCTGCGGTAGTGTTATCGCCGCACAGTAAGATGTCGTCCTGTTCGATTCTCAGCTAAAGTGTCTTGTGTGGAGACATGCGTGAATGGGCGTACCTTCGGTGAAGGTTGTGTCAGGCCTGGCAAGTCAGTACGTAAAAATCTACTGCCAATCATTAGCGTTCTGCTGTGACGAACCCTAACCGGGAAAAGTCGAAAGATACAAGAGTCATGGGATCAAAAACCTGAGGCCACTGAACTCAAAAAGTCACAGCCTTTCTTTGCTTTGATTTTTTTGCATTTGCAGTTTGCAAAACTGTACTATGTTCATCGTGCATACAGCTGCAGTCATAACAGATGGGTAGAATCCCAAAGCTAAGAAAGGGGTGGTAGGCACTAGGTGGAACTAGGAGGAGCCAAAATGCCCTGCAAGACTGCAGTGGCAAAGCCTACTCTAGATTTGGAGTATAATGGTAGGTTGTAGTGCTTGGAGAAGATATGCACAGAACTCGAAGTGGCTGCTTCTAAAATATCCTTGGTAGGAACTCCTCTGAGGAAGGCTGCAGAGGTGGCTGTGGCCCTGGTAGAATGAGTTCTAATGCCTGTAGGTACAGTTTTGCCATGAAAGGAATAGCAAAAGCATATGCAGTGGGCTAACCATTTTGAGATTGTCTGTTTGGATATTGGCTTTCCTTGAGCTCCTACCGCATAGGCCACAAAAAGCTGTTCTGATTTTCTGAAAGGTTTTGTTCTGTCCAAATAATAACGCAGTTGTCTGTGGATGTCCAAGGAATGCAGTAATCTCTCCCCTTTGTTTTGAGGATCAGGATAAAAAGTAGGTAAATGTATGGCCTGATTTAAAGCTACCCTGGATACCACTTTAGGCATAAAGGACGGGTTGGTACGTAATGAAACTCTGTCCTGATGGAAGATGATAAAAGGCTGGACAGCCATAAGAGCCTGTAGTCCTGAAACTCTACGAGCTGAAGTGATAGCCAGAAGGAAAGCAGTTTTCCAGGACAAATATTGTAAATCTGATGAGGCAGCTGGCTCAAAAGGAGGCAAAGTCAGTTTTTCCAGAATGAAATTAAGATCCCAAGCAGGTATTGGTTGTTTTCTTGGCGTTCTTAAATTCTTAGCCCCTCTGAGGAACTGTCTTAATAGAGGGTGAGAGAATAAAGGTGGATCAGTGTTGTATTCTGCAGAAATGGCTGAGGCATGGATTTTGATGGAGGAGAACGAAAGTCCACTGCTTAGCAGTTCAGCCAAATATTGCAGTATTTGAGGTAAATTCAGTTTTTCAGGGCACTGGCCCTTTTTCTCATTCCAAACACAAAAACATTTCCATTTTGCAGAGTAAGCTTTTCTAGTTGATGGCCTTCTGGCCTCCAAAATGACATCCTGCACCTCCTTGGAGAGCAGGGCCTGCTGCGATGCTAAGGAATCTTCCATGTGGCTAGATTGAGTGTTTTCAGCTGACTGTGAAGAGTTTTGAAGCTGTGCTAAGTCAGAAGAGGCATTAGAGGCAGGGTCCATGGTGGGGAATGTGTCAGGCTCCTCAGGAGTGGGTACCAGTGTTGCCTTGGCCAGTCCGGAGCAATGAGGATCATCTTTGGTCTGTCTGCTCTGGTCTTCAATAGGACTTTGGGCAGCAGAGGAAGAGGTGGGAAGGCATAAACTGTCATTGATGTCCAACTGAAAGAGAGCGTCCACTCTCCAGGCCTTTGGCTGGAAGATCCTTGAGCAGAATTTTGTCAATTGATGATTTTTGTGGGAGGCAAAGAGATCCATGTCTGACCTTCCCCATTCTTGGATTATTTCTGTAAAAACTTTTGGATGCAACTTCCATTCGTGTGGATCTGTCAGATTCCTGCTTAGGTTGTCTGCCAGCGTGTTTTCCTTGCCTGGCAAGTACTGTGCTTATAGCTCCATTTGTAAGTCCATGGCCATGTTCCAAAATGACATGGCCAGTCTGCATAGGGGATAAGAATGTGTTCCTCCCTGCTTGTTTATGTACCACATAACTGTGGTGTTGTCTGTTCTTATCAACAGCTGACCTGGTTGTAGAAAGTCCTTGAAAGCTATAATAGCATTCATCACTGCTAGCATTTCTTTTTGATTGATATGAAGGTGCTTTTCTTTTTGGGTCCATTTGCCCTGAATGCACCGGTCTGTCATGTGCGCCCCCCCCCCAGGCGTAGTCCGAGGCATCTGTTGTGATGACTTGATTTGCTTGAGGCTTGCTGAATGGAAGACCTGTGTTTGTTTGGCATGCTTGAGCCCACCACAGAAATTCCTTTTGCAGACATGGAATTAGTGGTATTATTGTTTCCAAACTGTGGCTGTGTTGAGACCATATGTTTTTTAGGTACCATTGTAGTTTTCTCATATGCAGCTTTGCACATGGGATTAGTAAGATGCAAGATGCCATGAATCCCAGAGCCTGCAGGATTTTCCTTGCAGTCAGCCTGGTGCAATTTGCCAGTGTTCTGAAATATTGAATTAGTTGCCCCTGCTTCTCTGGCATGAGGTAGGCCATCTGGGTGTTTGTGTCCAAATTGGCACCCAGGAAAATTATCGTCCGAGAGGGTATTAGTCTTGATTTCTCTTTGTTGACTGTGTATCCTAGAGAGTTTAACAACATTATTACATAAGCCAGATGTTTCAGAAGAATGTGCTTGCTGTCCGCTTGGATCAGGCAGTCATCCAAATAAGGGTATATTTGTATCCCTTGAAGTCTGCAGTAGGCAATTACTGATGCCAGGCATTTCGTGAATACTCTGGGCGCAGTAGATAAACCAAATGGCAATGCAGAGAATTGATAATGGGTTGAACCTGCAAGAAATCTGAGGTATCTTCTGCAATTTTGTCTGATTGGGACATGCAGGTATGCCTCCTTGAGGTCCAATGTTACCAGCCAAGACTCCTTGCCCAGCATGGGAGGAAGTTGCTGTAGAGTGAGCATCTTGAATTTTGGTACGAGTAGGAATGTGTTTAGGATGGAAAGATCCAAAATAGGTCTCCAATCTTTTCCCTTCCTTGGCCCCAGAAATAGCCTGGAATAAAAACCTTGACCTTGTTCGTGTGTAGATACCTCTTGAATACCTTTCATGTTTATAAGATCTGAAATTTGCTTTTGTGCCTCTGCCCTTTGATTGTGTGGCAGGTTTGGCATGCCTTTCATTTTTGGAAGGGTATGAAAATGGAATTTGTAATCTCTGTTTATAATGTTCAGGATCCATTTGTCCTTTGTGACAATATGCCAATTTTTTGAGAATAGTGCCAGCTTTCCTCCTAAGGGGGCTGCCATTTGAGACCTGGTTGGCATGCAAAGGGGGAAGTCATTGGTTTTGCTTTCTGAAAGATTGCAAGTTGTCCTCACCACCTCTTTGTGTAGGAGCTTGCCATTGTCTGCCTCTGTACGAGCCTTGTGTTTGTCCTCTGCCCCTCGGGCGCCTGTATCTGCCTCTTTGGGGTCTGTCTGTGGCAGGAAAGGACCAGTTTTTGGAAGGCCAATTTCTACTAAAAAGTGGGGGTTGAATCTGCAGAAATTCTTTCACAGTTTGCATTGATTTAGCCTTTTCCTCTGTTTTCTGTAATACTTCCTCAGCATTTGCCCCAAATAGTACATCCTTTTGAAGAGGGACGTCTAGTAATTTAGCTTTGACATGATCAGGCAAGGCTTGTTCCTTGAGCCAGGCATGCCTACGTATGACTGAGCCTGTCACTGCAGCTCTACATGAGGCCTCTAGAGCATCAAAACCACATTGTAAGGTATGTTTACCCACTTGTTCTGCACTATGCATCAAATCCTGCAACTCCTTCATGTCTGGTTGTTCAGGTTGTGACATTTTACTTTTCAATTGAGATAACAGAAACTGTTGGTATTTTAACATATGAAACTGACAGTTTAAGGCCCTCATGGATAAGGTAGTCGAGGTATATACCTTTTTTCCCCACCTTTCTAAGGATCTGGAATCTCTCTTGGAAGGCAATGGGTTTTTGGCAATGGAGGCCTTAACTCCCTTGGGCCCCTGTGAGATGGTTTCTAGGTCAGCAGCATGGCTTTTGTATAGGAATTGGTGTGAGTCAGGAACCCTGTAGTACCTGTCAGGCTTAACTGGAGCTGGAGGAAGAGAGTCCGGGTTAAGGCAGGCCTCCGAGTAAACATCATCTAGGATGTCCAGGACAGGAGGTATAGCCAGAGGCCTATGCTGGGGTAACAAAAGAAATTCCCTGAGCCTTTTCTTGGAATCTGAATAATCCTGGCCTTCCCAGTGGAAGTGTTCCCTTAAGGTATGCAGAGTTTCACCAAATGAGTAATCCTCAGGGGGTGATACAGAAGGAATAGATTCCTCTGCATCAGAGTCTTCAAAAGGGGAGTAAGACTGTTCCTGATAATCAGAGTGCTCTGAAATAATGGAGCCCTGATCAGAGGAGGGGGAATCTTCCTACACTCTGGGTCTTTTGTCCGGAGGTGGCTGAGAACCTCGGATTAGAGTAATTAAATCCTCTGCCATTTTAAGCATCTGTTTCTTAGGCATGAGGCCTGGAGATGGGCCCTGTGTAGCTGGTCTCTTAGGCTGCATGGTAGCTTTAGACTTGGTGAAAGCCTTGAGGGAGAAAGAAGAGGAAGGTCTGAAGACACCTTGAGTGGAGGTGGACCTGTCCACATTCTGTGTTTCAACGCCAAGCGTGGCTTCGGTATCTGTAGTCAGGGTGTGGGCCGAGGAGCCTGCGACCTCGGGTACAGGAGACACCGCCAAAGATGTGTCGTCGGTAATCAGGTGCTGCATAGGTGCCTCGCTGAGAACCGGACCACGTGTAGTTGGCTTTGGCATGGTGTCGGTAGAGGCCGCGGACCTCGAGTGTCGGTCCTTGTCTTTGCGTTTTTTAGACAAAACCGGAGTCGGAGTATCCGACGACATAGTATAGTTAAATGCTTTCCCAAAATAATGCTGGGCAAACTCCGCCCGACGCTTAATAGTGCGTTTGTTGAATGTAGCACAAAAGCGACAGACCGAGACGTCGTAGTCTGGGCCTAAACAAGGTATACAGAGGGAATGGAAATCCTTATGCAGTATTTGCTTCCAACAAGAAATACAATTATTAACTTTGTCTGACATCGGTCTGAGGCAAGAAAAAGTTTCCCCAACTGGGTACTTCGCTTTTAAGAAGACTTCGGTTCCAAATTTTTCATAATCTCAGGAGCTGGCCGACTGGCACTTGCGAACTGCTTCTGCTTCGGGCACCGCGCGGCAAGAAAGACTGAAGAAAATGGCGTTGGCTGGTTCTTTTATACCCCTGTCACACTGACGTCAGGGAAGAAGCGACGACAACCGACGCCGGACCTAGACTTTGGAATTCGGCCGACCGAGGACCCGCCTGATGGCAGGAGAACCCATCTGTTATGACTGCAGCTGTATGCACGATGAACATCCTGAGGCCACTGAACTCAAAAAGTCACAGCCTTTCTTTGCTTTGATTCTTTTGCATTTGCAGTTTGCAATGTTTCTCTCGGCATAGTCTAGCTTTGTTTGAGGGGATGAGGAAAGGGTGTCTAGACAAAAAATTAGTTTCGGCCACATTAAGTCTCAGTAACTCCAAACAGCTCTCAGCCTAAATTAGTAATTAGTTTATTCTGTACTTTGCAAGTGTTTCTGATTCAAATAACGCATTGCACTGATTTTTATGACCACATTTTTGCTATCTCTGTAGAAAGCATACGAATGATGCAAAGGTTCATACATTAGTAGACTGTCTTCTGTGCATCTCATTTAATATATTTTACCATGCCAGTTTCTAAACACTAGCTGCAAGTAAGCTGCATATTGCTACGTTTCCATTATTACATCTGTCTGCCATGCCATCACTCTTCATTAACAAATAAATAACTCAAAATGGTTTTGTGTTGGCTCCTGGCATCATTCTAACTGCATAATGACTGATAAATGGATGACAGAATCTGTCAGACAAATGTTACTCCTTCACTGTACCATTCAAAATACCACTAATCATCCACCTTACCAATGCCAGTGATGACAAAGCTTAACAAAACAACCAATACATTACCAGGACTTAAGGACTTCCAAGATGGCTGCACACTGAGTAACAGCTTGTTTCTAGCTCTCCCAATGTGAAAACAGAAACTCAGCAGAGGCGGCCAGTAGACTTGTGTTTATGGGTAAATTTCAGTAACTGTCTAGTAAGTGCACTGCCTGGATGCCAGGAATAAAGAAATATAGAAGATCTGGAAAAAGTGAGGAAGAAACACGATGACTGGAGACAGTTGTGCAGCTGTTCAACAGAAAGCAATGCAACCTTCAGACAGGACATCTAATGACCTACAGGAAGACACAAGACAACTGCATACAGACCTGGTTAAAAACAAAGAAAACTGACACGGGAAAACACAAACAACAAAAGGATGAAAAAAATGGAAGAAGCTTTAAACAGACATTCAGATGACATAATAAAGCTGCAAAAATCATAGGTTGAAATGAAAAGGCTGGCTGAATAAGAGACTGCTCAGAAAGAGATATTTAAAAAAATAATAAAATTAGAGGACAGAGAACATGAGGAAAACTAGAGATTTTTAAGCTATACCAGAGACGCTGGAAGGAACAGACTGCATTAATTTTATGAAAGCACAAATAAGCAACTGGACTGGTATGCCACAACAGGAGCTGTTAGTTGAAAGGGCACATTGTGTGTATACTCCAACCTAGCTTTAAGAAAGCAGCCTAGAACTTTAATGGTAAAGATGCAATCCTACCAGCAGAAGGAGCAGATTCTGACAAAACTGTGGCAGAAGGACAAAACACTAAAAGTGGGAAGCCAGTAGAGTGTTTGTGGAAAATGACGACTCACTGCACACCAGGCAAAAGAGAAGTAAATTCATTCCACTATTCAGAGAATATGGAGACGCAGGTGTGAGATTCAGACTGCTGTATCCAGCTGTCTTTAAGGTATTCTTCCCTGAAGGGACAAAATCATTTTTTGATGAAGTGCATGCTACGGAGGAAATACAAAAGTTTGTCCAACAAAACGTGAGCTGTGAAACAGAATATTCTGCTTCTTGTTAGAGATGGTACCTGTGAAACCTTTTCCAGTATTTCAAAGGAATGTGTTGGAGAGAAGGAAGGTAGCCACGAGAGTCGACTAGAAGAATCTAGAGTATATTGGAAATGAAGGGGAGATAGGATTTGGGCAATGGAGAACAGTAGTAAAACCAGTAACAATTTGAGATTACAATCCAATAATTATATTTGCGAAATATGACAGAACAAGACATTCTGGAAATATTGGACTTCTTCAACATTTGTTAGATTTGTGGGGGAATCAAAATATATGCCCTAATTCATGTCATTAATGTTTGGAAAAATGCTTTGGGGAGGAGAAGAGAGGGGAGAAAAACTAAGTAAAGAATACACTTTTTTCTTAAGTACTTTATTTGTGGTCCAAGTTTTCTTTGCATGCATGCTATTTTTTAAGTGTAATGGGGACTGTAAACAGGTTGTGGTGTTTTTATTTTTTCTCCCCTATTCTCTCTTTCTTCTTGCACAGTTTTGAGAAGAGAAATACAGGCAATGCAATGTTAAAAAAAAAAAAAAAAAAAAAAAAAAAGAGAGGAACCTGGTTAAGAATGCATGACAAAGTTAAAATGTGCTTTTTTCATTCTTGCATAGGGAAATGACTGGCTTAAGGACCTTAGATTAAGAGACAGCAAATACATGAAAAACAATACTGATTATTACGAGGCTTTTTTCTATCAAATGTACGTATACCAAGTAGCAATTCTGCAGCTGGTCTTCATGTCTCCATGGAGGCCAACTGATACAGAGAAACTGGACATAGTCTGGTAGAAGAGGATTGGCTCTGGGAAAAGAAAAAAAAAACAGAATAGAGAAACTGGCTAGGATGTTATGTTCTCTGAAAACAATCAGGGGTTTCCCCAGCTGTGACTGCTTTAAAGATGATACAAAACCAATTACACGAAGTAAAAAGTTATGTTTTTTTTTTGTTTTTTTTTTAATGCAATGTGGACACCAATATAAACAGGTGTTTTGTTATTTTCTTTTTCTCCAGCCACTCGTTTTCTTTTTCAGTTTTAAGAAATGTAGGCACTGCAATGAAGAAAAAAAAGAGGAAGGAGGAGAGAAGGGTCTGGTTAAGAGAGTATCACAAAAGAAAAATCAGTGTGCTTTTTCCCATGCTCGCATAGGGAAATGACTGGGTTAAGACCCTAGGCGTTACCCAGTAACGAGTTTATTACAAAGCATGTAAACAAAACAGAATATTGAATATTATAAGGCTTTTATCTGGCAAACAAGGTACCCTTAACAGTTTGTGTCTGGTTTGTATGTCACTAGAAAACAATTTGATAAAGAGAAATGGCTTGGAGAAAGTGTTTTCTGAAAGCATTAAAGTGTTTTCTCAGCTGGGAGAGCTATAAAGATAGACAAAATTAAATAGCATTTACTAACAGCACAGACTGTACCATGTGTCAGCATGACTAGCCTTCCTTTTTGGTTAACTCTAGCCTGTCTGTGTGGCTATCAACTTAAAACTTTTGTTCTTATTAGGAAGCAAAAACTTCAATATCTGAAGATGTACATAGTTTTGTTTGTTAAGTTAATAGGTTTTAGGGGGTGTATATCACGTCAAAGTTTTACAACTTCGAATGCTATATGGTCGAACCCCACTGCCAAACAGTATATGCATGCAACATAAAAGTTGGAACTAGACATTTAACAAAAAAGCAGTTATACATAAAAGGTGGTAATAACTATACAAGAAAAGTATGCTTTCTGTAATGGCTTTCAAACTGAATGGTCTTACAGATAAATATACAAAAGAAAGAGTAGTGAACTATATTAAAAAATGAAGAGTGCTAACAGCTATGCTATAGGAGACGCACCTGCAAAGAAATGAACATGTAAATTTGATAAAGAAAGGTTTGCAGGATGGTTATTCAGTGGAATATCTGGGGCAAAGGAGAGAGAGAAGTATTTATATTAATTGCAAAAGGAGCTCCAATGGTGACAGAAAAGGAAAAAAGAAGATAATAATGGAAGATACATAGTAGTAAGGGGCTACTGGCTAGGGTAGAAGGTTACACTGGCATGCATTTACCTTTTACATTCTATCTAAAACTGCTATAACAGAGCTTAAGAAAAATTCTGGGAGAAATAATCAGCTTTCAGCAAGGAATATCAATTATACGTGGAGACTGGAATTTGGTTTACAACAGTGAAGATGCATCTGGTGGGGCCTAGAAGGGAAAATGCGACAAAAGAGGGTAGATTTTTGAAGAAATTTATGAAAATGTTTGGCATGGAAGATGTGAAT
This sequence comes from Protopterus annectens, assembly GCF_019279795.1. Taxonomy (NCBI): domain Eukaryota; kingdom Metazoa; phylum Chordata; order Ceratodontiformes; family Protopteridae; genus Protopterus; species Protopterus annectens. Next base: position 1,105,088,077 of record NC_056732.1, read on the forward strand.
TCAGTACTAGGAGTTCAGAGTGAATTTACAAATTATTCACAGAGATATAAAGTGGGCTAGGCTAGACACATTTTACACCTCACAGGAACATTTGTATTTAACTGAAGGTCTTGAAACACACCCACTGTTTCAGATTGTGCACCAACAACAACAAATAAAAATGCAAGGTAATGAAAAAAATGAGACAATGGCACTTTCCCACCTATTGGTTGAAAAGAGAAGAATTTAAGAAATGGGTTTTGAAGTTAATTCAGGGACTCCTAAAGATGAAATTCTCTTCTGAAAATATAGCTAGGGAGTGGGATAAAATTAAAGTGGGGTTTAAAACTAGGGTGGAAATAAAGGAAAGGGAGATATGGTTATGAAGTAACAAGAATTATTTAGAGGGACTGACAAATGTTAAAATATTGCAAAATGGGACTCTCTCAGAACAAGAAAAGAAACAAACTGCAGAATGCTAAACAGAAAATAAGGGATTACCTCAATAACATGCATGAGTTCAGACAGACTGCTGTTAAGCAACTGTTTTTTGATAATAATTCTAGAGCACGAAAACTTTTAGCACAAAGACTCAGGCAACAGAAAGTGGAAAGGGCTTTTTCCAAGCGTAGGGAGCCTATAACAAGGTAGAAAAGAGATCTTGTAGAAATATTAGAAATATTTCAGAAATTTTATGAAAGTTTGTATAAAGCAGAAAACTATGGAAATCAAGAAAAAACTACAAATGGAAATGTTTATGAATGAATTAAATATGCCAAGGTTAGAGGTAGATGAGGCTCAATTACTAACAGTATAGGAAGAGAGGAGATAAAAATGGCTACGTATAACCAATCTACAGGAAAGTCCCCAGAAATAGATGATATTCCAGTAGAAGCTAGGAAGGAAAAAAATGGTAAAGATCTGCAAGGTTTTAACAGCATTTTAAGAGAAGTGCCAGCATCATCGAAGAAGGCGGTGGTAATAGTAATACCTACAGAGGATAAACATCCATCAGATCCAGATTCATAATGGCCCATTTTAATACTAAACCAGGATTATAAAAGTGTTATGTTTATAATGGCTAAAAGAAAAAGAATGGCAAAAGTGATACCAAAACTCACAGACATGGATCACTGTGGTTTGTGGAGGGGAGGCAAACATTTGACAATATTAACAGAACATTAAATGATCCAGAGTGAACCAGAATGCAAGAAAATACCACTTTTATTGGTGGGTCTTGATGCAGAGAAAGCACTTGACAGAGTAGACTGGGACTTCATGAGCAGAGCAATAGAAGCATTTGCTTTCCATGACACAATTATAAGGTTGATTAGGAGTATATATGAGGGATCAGAGGAGAAAATTAAAGTGGGTGGGGTCCTCTCTGATAACTTCTGCTCGAGTAGAGGAACCAGGCAGGGTTGTCTGCTTTCCCCTTTGCTGTTTACATTATACTTAGAACCACTGGCAAAGAAAATAACGGACTCAGAAATTCAAGGATACAATTTGCACGGTACCCAGGAAAATCTGGGTCTATTTGCAAATTATATTTTATACATGACAAAACCAGAAAGGGACATTACAGTGTTGTGGAACATTTTAAGACAGTTTCAAACCTTCTCGGGATACAAAATGAATGAAGCTAAAACAAAGGCAATTGCAGTAAATTATGTGCCCAAGGGTCCACTTCTTAAACTCGAAATACTAAACACACGAATTCCAGTATTTTGAGTCGAGAATGTCTAACCATCAATAACACAAAACACCACAACCATGAACACTCGCAACACCGAATCTGAGAAAACACAAATAAATACACAACTTTCCTTTCAAAACAACCCAAACACTACAAAAACAAAACTGATACCACCACCATACGTTCCTGCAGGGGAGCAAGCCCCACTACACCCCCACACCCCTGTTACTTATATATACCAACCCAGAGCTCACACTAACCCAAATAAAAAGGAACACGCACCTTCCCTGACTTACCCTACACCTGCACTGCAGACAGTCATATTTAAACTCACTAATAACACATGAACACAAACTACACATGTACAAAAATCATAACATTCAGTACTCACATACAAACACTCATCCACCTACTGCAACCTACTTCAACTTCCCACAACTAAATATTAATACATTAACACTAAAACCTTAAAATTTGAACACCTACCTGAATCTCTGTATAGACATGAACATCGCCAGCCATACCATTCACCCCTTAAAGTGACAGTACATACTAAATAACACACCAAAGTAAACACAAGACAGATTCGGTAAACAAACATTCGAAATAGTGCAGTTTTGAAAAACTGCACTTAACATTCTCGACTCAAAATACTGAAATTCGACACTTCAGTACTTCGCGTTTAAGAGGTGGCCCTTTACCCACACATGAATTGGACCAACATATCCATATTTATAGAGATATAAAATGAAGTACTTAGGAGTTTGGATTAGAAATGACTTTGCTGTGGCAGCTAAGGACTTGTGGGAAGAGACTAAACAGAAGATAATACAAAAATTGAAAAACTGGAAGTTTTGTTATATGGATACGAAGATACAAGCAATTACATTTTTTTTTGGTCCCTTACACACAGGTCTGGCATATTTCGATCAGCCAGAGGAGAAGCTGTGGCTAGCAATTAAACAGTTGAAGGATTTTTTTCTGAGACAGGAGACAGCAAGGTTCAAGTGGGATAAGCTGATTCTTCCAACAGAACAAGGCAGACTAGGACTACCCAATTTGAGGGGTATTTTAGATCAACACAGTTAAGACTCCTACATAGCACATGCAGAAAACTATAATTTTAAATAAATAAATAAATAATTCAAAGTGGAAAGGAATGATAATACAGGGAGGAAGCTCAAGAAATAAGGAGAGATTGGGATTTTGGATGCAGACTCTTAAGGAGAGCAACAAAAATCATACACAGTATTATAGTCATAAAATAGCAGGGAGTATTCTAAGAACTAAACCAGCACGAGAATGAAGAAAAAAAAAAGAGTCTGCCAATAGGGATGACTGTGGATAGGTATATGGATAATAGGCAAGAGGGGGGTGGAATTTATTGGAGAAAACTAGCAAAGGAACCAAGGTATTGGGAGGAAATAACTATAATGGGAAAGTAATAGAATGGGAAGAGGCCAAGAATTTACTTGGACTGCAGGTTAAGAGATTGCTTTCCCTACCAAGGATTGATAGAGTATAGGCAAAGAGAAAGAAATGGGGAGTCCTAAATGAAAGACCAGCACTGCTACACTTTTTAATACAATTTAGAACATAAGCTGCCGTTAAAGGAATAATTAGTAAAGCATATAAAAATATTGCATAACTATAAGAATCAGAGGAGCTTAGGAAAGGATTGGGAAGAGACTGGATAAGCAATTCACAAAGAGATAATTGGGGGATATATGTGTATCTCCAACACAGGCGACAAAGTCTAGAAGATTTAGCATCTTGGCCTGAAAGTGTTTACATAAATATTTTTATACCCAAAGTAGATGCCAAAGAATTTTTCCTAAAGTGAATAGCAAATGCTGGAGATGTGACAGTCAAGAAAGTGGTGGCTGGGAACATATTTTTGGGAGTATAATGTGCTGGCAGACTTTAGGGTTTCCCTGCAGATCACTCTGTTGGAGATGCTGGGTGAGTGGACTGGATCGAGTGGGAATGTGATTTTTTGAGCTATGATACAGAATTGGAATTGTCTAGATATAGTAAGGCTATGCTGAGTCTAGGAACACCAAGACCCCACAGCTAGACAGCAGCAGAACTTTAACAGTGTGGTCAGTTCGACTCAACACCAATTGAAACTGCTGTAAACAGTCAGTGAATACGACCCAACACAACTACAAGCTCCACAGACCTCAACCTCACTACCACAATCAACAGAATATGCTGGAGTAACAGGCTCATAACCCAGAGACTGCCCATGATATGGAATAGACTTCTCATACATGTCAAGCAAAGCACCTCACTGGCCCTCTTCAAGAGAAATATTGATGAGTGGAAGAGAAATAAAAAAATTCACCCCAGGGATCACTCCAGTGGCTCTACTCGACAGAGGTACTAGGAACTAAGGTTGGGTGGCACGATGCCAGGGTAATCCTATGGGCTAGGCTTGTAAAGGCTCCAGGGCCATTAGCCTAGTACACACCTGTAAACCTATGAACAACGTTAAAACTCCAGTAACAATAAAACAGTTAAGAGCTTTCACCTAACCACTGTCAGGCTTCATCAGAACAAGTAACACTCTTTGAACATTTCTTTAAATGTAACCAGCAACATGTGTGACCAATAGAAAAAAGCATCAATAAGCCATTCCCCTCCCACTTTTAAAAAAATATTCACTACATATAACTCATTAAAAATATGTTATACAATGATTTAAACATATCTAAATGTATTAATATAAAACCCTTACAATAATTCTTAGCAACTGTACAATTCAGTAATATAAATTGTTACATTAAAATTGTCATGTTGTTAATTTGAATTTATGAAATCAGTTCTATAATTTCGCTGACCTCAGGCTAAGGACACTACTGATACTGATGTAATCATTTAAGCCCAGGGGTTTACCTGCTTCCAACTTAATTTGCCAGAACTCCCTGTATTCAAGTCTGGCCTCCCAGTTTCCCCCATGGGCATCAGATGTCGCATATTCAATAATCATAAATTTGAACCTAAAATGAGGGCATTCCTTAGAATGTTTAAAAAGTGCACTGGTTTCTTTTGCTTTTAAAATATCATGAATGTTATACACCCTCCTTCTAAGGTTTCTTTCTGTCTTTCCAACATAAAAACTGTTGCATGTTTCACAAACCACTAAATAAACCACCCCAGAAGTATTACAAGTGAAATGTCCCTTACATGTCAATAAATAATTCCTTGATGTTATGAACACTTCATCTTTGTCTATAATATATCTGCACTGATTGCAAATCACACATTTGTATATGTACCCGATTTGCTGTTTTTTATTTTATCATTTCCAATGTCCCCACTTTCTAACATTTCTTTCAAATTTGTATCCCTTCTTCTAATAAATGTTGGTTTATCAGGTACAAAAGTCTTTTGATTCTTCATGCACCTTCAAAATTCCCCAATGTTTCTTAATAATCTTTTCTATTTCTGTAGAAGTAGTAGAATAAGTATGTATAAAGGCAGTGTCATATTCTACTTGTGCTACACCCTGTTTTGTCTCAAAGGAACAACCTTTTCCCAATAATGGACTGTACTTGACATCCCTGTCCCTAGTTACTTCATCTATTAAACTATCCACAAGGCTTTCTGGATATTTTCTCTGTATAAACAGTTTCTTAATAAATTCCACTTCATTAAAGAACACAGATAATTCACTACACATTCTCGAGGCACTAATCAACTGCCCCTTCACAATTCCCTTCTTTTGAAATTGAGGATGACCACAATCGTAGTTTAAACATGAGTTTGAGAATGTGTGTTTCCTAAATATCTTAGATTGGAAAAATTTTCACACAATCCTTGTACAAAGTTGCATCTAAATAATCAATTTTCTCTAAAGATGAAGTGTATGTAAATCTTAGAAAATCCGTTGTACTGTTAATATAGATCAAAAAGGATGTCAATTTATCTAATGACCCCTGCCAAAGCAAGCAAATGTCGTCCAAAAAATGTGTATAATAAACAAAACTTCTGTACCATTCAGTTTCCATAATAAATATCCTTTCCCAATAATATAGAACCAAATTGGCGTACAGGGGGGCACACGCCGCTCCCATAGCAATACCCAGTTCCTGTTTGTAATATTCACCATTGAAATGTACAGAATTGCTTTTAAGTATTATTTCCATAAATTCTAATATTAGGCCAATAAAGCCAAACAGCACTAGCTATGGATATGCATATTTCAGCCTTATGACCTCGTCAGCACAGCACAAGCAGAGTTTGACTAAGCATTACAAACACAGGGCTGTTATACCCAGCTGATGTCCATTATCATTAGGGTCACTGCAAAAATATCCCAAACGACAAACTAAAACAATGAGTGAGAAGGTCACTGAAAAAAACAAATCAGTAAAAACAAAAAGAAAAATCCAGAAAAGCTTGAACTTCCACTGAGTGACCTCCCAAACCTCTTGTATCAGAGGCACGTGGGATATATGCAAATGATCCTTATGAACATCAGGTGTTTCAAAGGATCATTTGCGCATATCCCATGTGCCTCTGGTAAAAGAGGATCTTTTGTCTGGCTGTTTCTTGTATAAATTCCTGTTGTTGTCCCAACCCCTTCCCCTGTTCCCCCTCCCCTGCAGTTGACTACTGGTTGTAGTTGTTGAAATACCCTTGCTTCTGTGCAATTCTTTTGCTTCTTCTGAGGGAGGGGTGGTTCTAAGGGTGGATGTGCACATTGTCTAAATTTACATTCTCTTGGTTAAATTCATCTTCATTCCTAATTTCTCTTTCCCCATTTGAAAGCAAATGTCGTGAATTTGATATTAGAGTTTATGGAAATAATACTTAAAAACAATTACGTATTTTTCAATGGTGAATATTACAAACAAGAACAAACCGTTGCTATGGAAGCGGTGTGTGCCCCCCTGTAGGCCAATCTGGTTTTATATTGCTGGGAAAGGAAATTTATTATGGAAACTGAACGGTACAGAAGTATTCTTTATTATACACATTTTTTGGACATTTGCTTGCTTTGACAGGGGTCATTAGATGAACTGACATCCTTTTTGACCTATATTAACAGTACAACGGATTTTCTAAGATTTACATACACTTACTTCATCTTTAGAGAAAACTGATTTAGATGAAACTTTGTACAAGGATTGTGTGAACAACTTTCCAGTCTAACATATTTAGGAAACACACGTTAATAAACTCATATTTACACTATGATAGTGGTCATCCACAATTTCAAAAGAGAATTGTGAAGGGGCAGTTAATTACAGCCTTGAGAATATGTAGTGAATTATCTGTGTTCTCTAATGAAGAGGAATTTATTATGAAACTGTTTATACAGAGAAAATATCCAGAAAGCCTTGTGGATAGTTTAATAGATGAAGTAACTAGGGATAGGGATGTCGAGTACAGTCCATTATTGGGAAAAGGTTGCTCCTTTGAGACAAAACAGGGTGTAGCACAAGAAGAATACGACACTGCCTTTATACATACTTATTCTACTACTTCTACAGAAATAGAAAAGATTATTAAGAAACATTGGGGAATTTTGAAGGTGCATGAAGAAAAGTACAGTTGTGTACATTTACCATAAATGTAGATGTTCGAGTGTACTCACTGTTGCAGTCCTCACATATAAGTTATCCGTCTCCTAGTAGCCCTCAGTCGGCCCAAATACCAGAGTCCTTGGTATATGACGTCGGCTCCCCCCGTATGTAAAAGTGATGTCATTATGTCAGGTATAAAGGGAGGCAGCCAAAGCCATTTCCTCAGTTTTTCTTGCATTAACTGTCAGGAGCCCCTAAAAGAAGGCTAACCCAGGAATGGTAGCATCCTGGACACATCATACAAAAAATAAAAATCTCTAGTCTGTGCCTTAAGAAAAAAAGGGGAATGGAGGGTGGGAAGCAGGACTGCAACAGTGAATACACTCAAACATCTACAGTTATGGTAAGTGTACACAACTGTACTATGTTCTTCGTGTTTCATTGTTGCAGTCTTCACATATGGGTTAATTCCCAAAGCCCAGTAAGAAGACAAAAAAGCGGGGAGGAAGGATCACAGATTAAGGGTTGGTAAGGAGGCCCTGCAAAACTGCACAGGCAAAACCAGCCCTGGATTTTGAAAACAAAGGTAGATTGTAATGCTTTGTGAAAGTATGGACAGAAGACCAAGTAGCTGCTTCCAGAATGTCCTTAGTAGGCACACCTCTCAGAAAGGCTGCAGAGGTAGAGGCTGCTCTAGTGGAATGGGTCCTAATACCCAGAGGAGGAACCTTCCTATGCTGCAGGTAATAAAAGTGAATACAATGAGCAATCCATTTGGAGATGGCTTGTTTTGAAATAGCTTTACCCTGAGCCCCAGAAGCAAAACTAACCAATAACTGTTCAGATTTTCTAAAGGATTTAATCCTAAATAAAATTTCAGCTGTCTATGCACATCAACAGAGTGCAGGATCCTTTCCCCTTTATTTTGGGGATTGTTGAAAAATGTAGGCAGGTGAACAGACTGGGTTAAGGGTTAAACTGGAATCTACCTTAGGCATAAAGGAGAGACTGGTTCTCAGAGAAACCAGATCTGAGTGAAAAATAAGGAAAGGTTCTACTGCCATTAAGGCTTGCAGCTCAGATACCCTTCTAGCTGATGTAATAGCTAAAAGGAAAGCAGTCTTCCAGGATAGAAACTTCAAATCTGCAGAGGCAGCTGGTTCAAAGGGAGGCAGAGTAAGTTTTTCCAGGACAAAATTAAGATCCCAAGCAGGCGTAGGAGCTCTTCTGGAAGGTCTAAAATTACTAGCTCCCCTCAGGAACTGTTTCAAGGGGTAAGAAAAAATGGGTTGCTCAAAAGAACAATGAGCTGAAACTGCTGAAGTGTGAATTTTGGAGGAGGAAAAGGAAAGTCCACCATTAAGCAATCCTGCTAGGCAGTCAAGAATGAGTGAAAGAGAAGGGTGAGAAGAGTCTTCTCCTTTAGCTAGCATCCAAGAGCAAAATCTCTTCCATTTACCTGCATAGGGTTTTCTTGTGCTAGGCCTCCTGGCCTCATGAAGAACTTCAACCACCTGCTGGGAAAGATTTAAAGTATTAGCCAGGCAGTTAAATGCAGAGTTTGAAGATGAAGGAACTTTCCCCCTCCCTGAACCAACAGATCTGGTACCAGGGGAAGATGCCAAGGCTGAGCCTGGGAAAGGCTGCAAAGGAGGGGATACCAATGCTGCCTGGGCCAATCTAGTGTTATCAGAATAGCCTTTGGTTTTTCGTCCTTTATCTTTAGCAGCACTCTGGGAAGAAGAGGCAGAGGAGATAATGCATAAACTGAGAGATGTGTCCACTGGAAGGACAACGCATCCACCCTCCAAGCTTTGTTGTGAAACTCCCTGATGCAGAAGGTTAGAAGGAGATAACTGGTGTGAGAGGAGAAAAGATCCACTTGTGGGGTGCCCCAATGATGAGTGATGCAATGGAAAATGTCCCTGTTCAGTTGCCACTCGTGAGGATCCAGGACATGTCTGCTCAAATCATCAGCCAAGGAGTTTAGCCTCCCTGGAAGATACTAGGCTATTAGATGTAAGCCCATGGATGCTGCTATGGACCATAGTCTCATGCTTTGTCTTCACAAGGGGTAAGAGTGGGTCCCCCTTGCTTGTTGATGTACCACATGACTGTGGTATTGTCTGTCCTGATCAGCAGAGTCCCAGGGTAGAGTAGGTCCTTGAAAGCCAGCAAGGCCTGCTGCACTGCCATCAATTCTTTTAAGTTTATGTGCAGATGAATTTGCTGGGTGCTCCAAGTCCCCTGTATGCCCCTGCCCTCCAGATGAGCCCCCCATGCAACATCTGAGGCATCTGTGGTGAGAGTCTGGCTGGCAGGCAGTGGGCAGAAAGGCAGACCCTTGTTCTAAGAACAGGCTGTCGCCTACTAGAGGAACTCCATTTGTAAACAGGGAATCAAGGGAAGAATCAAGTCCAAGTCCTCTGTGTGTTGACACCAAAAATTCTTGAGGTACCATTGAAGTTTTTTCATATGCAGCCTTGCATATGGGATAATCAAAATACATGAAGCCATGAAACCCAGTACTTGCAGGAATTGCCTTGCAGAGAGCTGGGTCATGCTTGCCAAGTTCATGAAGTAAAATAAAAAGATCTTCTTGCTTCTGTTACTCGCACCCAGGAAAACAATCTCCCTTGAAGGAACCAACTTTGACTTCTTTTCTTTGAGAGTATAACCCAAAGAGGTGAGAATGTTCTTCACAAAATCCAAATCCTTTTCTAGTTGTTCTGGGGAATTTGCTTGAATGAGATACTTATCCAGGTAAGGATAAATTTGAATGTTTCTCTGCCTGCAAAAAGCAATGTCTGGAGCCAGGCACTTCGTAAAAACTCTGGGAGTAGTAGATAAGCCAAAGGGCAATGCAGAGAAATGAAAGTGTTGCTCCCCAGCCCTGAAGCGAAGGAAATGCCTGCAACTTTCCCTTATTGGGATGTGCAGATAAGCCTCTGAGATCAGTTACCAGCCATGAATCCTTGCCCAGCATTGGTAGTAATTACTGAAGGGCGAGCATCTTGAATTTGGGAATCACCAGAAAAGTGTTTAGAATGGACAGATCCAGAATAGTGTGCCAGGTGCCCCCTTTCCTGGGTACCAGAAAAAGCCTTGAATAAAAACCTAGGCCTGCCTGATTTGCAGGAACTGGCTCTATAGCCCCCATAATCAGTAAAGAAATTTAAGTTTCTACCTTTGCCCTGAGAGTTCTCTGTATGTCTGGGTACCCTTGTAAAACAGGGTAGGTGTGAATGTAAAACATGTAGCCTTGGTTTACTATATTGAGCACCCATTTGTCATCTGTGATGGTAGACCATACCTCTGAGAACCTGGCTAAGCTTCCCCCCAAAGGAAACCCAGGGTCCACAGAGGTACGCACAAGAAAGCCGGAGTCACTGAGAATGTTTGCTTTGGGAAGCTGGCTTAGAACTCCCCGATTTAGAAGAAGAATGCCATTGTTTAGCCCTTTGAGGGGCAAAGGCATGCCCCCTGGAAGATCTGAAACCCCTAGGCCTAGAGCGACCCTGCTTGCCAGGATCAGGGAAAGACCAATTCTTGGAAGGATAATGCCTACTAAACCAAGGAGGCTGAACCTGAAGGAAATCTTTTACAGCTTGCATACATTTTGCCTTATCCTCCAACTTCTTCAGTACCTCCTCAGCCTTACCAAAAAGATTGTCCTTGTGCAAAGGAACATCCAGCAATTTAGATTTAACTGGCTCAGAAAGAGGCTGCTCCCTGAGCCAAGCATGCCTTCTAATTATGGGAACCAGTGGCTGCTGCTCTGCAGGAAGCCTCCAAATTGTCAAAACCACAATCAAGTGAATGCTTATTAAAGTGGCAGAATTCACTAAGTTTTGTAAATCTTTGTTCTTCGTCATGGAAGGAATATCTCCAAGTTTAGCCTTAATAGCCTCTAAAGTATGCTGCTGATACTAAGCATGCGAAAAAGACAATTCATGCATCTAATGGCAAGAGTTGCAGAGGTATAGACTTTTTTATCCCACATGTCCAAGGCCCTAGATTCCTTATCAGAAGGCACAGGGTTTTTAGCAATAGTAGCCTTAACACCCTCGGGGCCTTGAGAAATAATTTCTGGATCAGCAGTAGGGTTTTTAAAAAGGAATTGATGAAATTTAGGAACCCTGTAATACCTATTCGGTTTTCTGGGGGCAGGAGGAACAGAATTAGGAGTTAAAGAATTTTCCATGAAAAAAACATCCACAACTTCCAAAACCGGAGGTATAGCCAGAGGCTCATGCTGTGGCAAATCTAAAAATTCTTATTTTCTTAGACTGTGGAAAATTCTGACATTCCCATTTAAAATGTTCCCTAAGAGTATTCAAAGTATCCCTAAAGGAAAAATCTTCGGGAGGGGAGGCAGAAGTGATAGAGTCCTCAGCATCAGAATCTTCAAAGCCAGAAAAAAGTTGAGAATTTCCTTCTTCACCAGCAGACATACTGGAAATCTCAGAATCTGAGACAGACAAAACATCAAGAGATAAATCCCTACCCCTCTTTGAAGGGGGGGGGGATGAGAGCCCCTAATCAGGGAAAGAAGATCACCAGCCATCTTTACCAACTGGGACTGAGGTACAGGAGGGGAGGCTGACACCTGTTTGTGAGTAGGTTTGCAGCTGGAAGGTTTACTAGCAATCTGGAGGGACTCTGGAGGCCTAGCAACTGCAGAAGTCTGAACTAAGGTAGTCGGTCTGGTTCTGCTCTCATGCCGAAAAGAAGAGGCGTCAGAAGCCAGTGCCTGCAAAGCGGCTCCGGACCCATCTAAGGTGGCGATAGGTGGAGGGTCTGAGGACGAAATAGCAGCCTGCAGTATGGAGGACTCTGTAAAGGTCTCGGAAGAGGCTTGCGGCTGAAAATCTGTGGACTGCAGGGGATGCGAAAGCGCCTCACTGACTACTGCTGTACTGACTACCAATTTCACTGGTGCGTCATCAGTAGATTTAACCCTAGGCTTGTCCCGGTCCTTGTCTTTGGGTTTCCTAGGTATATCCATAGTCAGGAGACCAGAAGACGCCATACCGACAAACTTAGGCCAGACTCCAAAATGCTTATACAAAATCTTAGCTCTACGGCACATGGTACGCGGGTTAAAGGAAGCACAGAGATCGCAATTAGGGATGTCGTGCTCAAGGCCCAAACAAGTTATACAATAAGAATGGAAATCACGGTGCGGAATCTGTTTTCCACAGGCAAAACAGTTATTAACTTCATCTGACATTCGTTAAAAGCAAGAAAAGAGGATCCCCAACGGGGTACTTATCTGAAGGCATCTTGGTAGTCGGAAAGTGAAACAAAGGTAAACAGCTGACCGGCACTAGTGCGAATTGCATCTGCTTCGGGTTCTGTGGCAAGAAAGACTGAGAAAATGGCGTCTGCTGCCTCCTTTATACCGGATGTAATGACATCAGTTTTACAACCGGCGGCAGCCAACATCATATACCAAGGACTCTGGTATTCGGGCCAACTGAGGGCTACCGGGAGCCAGATAACCCATATGTGAGGACTGCAACAGTGAAACACGAAGAACAAAGAATTTTATACCTGATACACTCAAATTTATTAGAAGGGATACAAATTTGATAGAAATTTTATAAAAAGAGGGGACATTGGAAATGATAAAATAAAAAAAAAGCAAATCAGGTACATACAAATGTGGGACTTGCAATCAGTGCAGGTATAGTATAGACAAAGATGAAGTGTTTACAACATCGAGGAATTACTTATTGAAATGTAAGGGACATTTCACTTGTAATACTTCTAGGGTGGTTTATTTAGTGATTTGTGAAACATGCAACAGTTTTTATGCTGGAAAGACTGAAAGAAACCTTAGAAAAAGGGCATATGAGCACATTCATGACATTTTAAAAGCAAAAGAAACCAGTGCACTTTTTAAACATTCTAAAGAACGCCCTAATTTTAGGTTCAAATTTATGACTATTGAACATGTGACATCTGATGCCCGTGGGAGGAACTGGGAGGCCAGATTTGAATACAGGGAGTTGTTCTAGCAAATTAAGTTGCAAGCAGGTAAAACCCCAGGCTTAAATTATTACATCAGTATCAGTAGTTTCCTTAGACTGAGGTCAGAGAAATTATAGAACTGGTTTCATAAATTAAAATTAACATGGTAATTTTAATGTAACAATTTATATTATTGAGTTGTACAGTTGCTAAGAATCTTTATAAGGGTTTTATATTAATACATTTAGATATGTTTAAATCATTGTATAACATTTTTTAATGAGCTATATGTAGAGTTTTTTTTAAAGTGGGAGGGGAATGTCTCAGATGCTTTTTTTTCTATTGGTCACATGTATGTTGCTGGTTACATTTAAACAAATGTTCAAACATGGTTACTTGTTCTGATGAAGCCCGACAGCGGTTAGGTGAAAGCGCTTAATTGTTTTATTGTTACTGGAGTTTTAACCTTGTGTTGGGTCGCATTGATTGACTTTGTTTACTGCAATTTCAACTGGTGTTGGGTCGAATTGACCACACTGTTATTAAAGTTCTGCTGCTGTCTAGCTGTGCGGTCTTGGTGTTCTTAGTCATTTTTGCTTGGAAGTTTCTTGCAGAGTCTAGATTACAATTACTAGAAAATGGAAATCAAAGTCTAGACCAGAAGAGTGGCAGAGTCTGATCTATAACCCATCAGTGAGGACGGATGAAAAGTATCAGATCTGATGTTTTATCGGTGTGTGTTGCACTTCAGTGATTGCGTGAAATGCACTAAACATTCTTCACTTTACAGTCAAAATTTCAGCACTGTGTCATGGAGAACAGTTTTATGTTGTATTGTTTACAGATGAATTTAAAATATATTAACGCTTAAAGAATGGGTGACTCGTACACTGGCACCCTGACTGGAGAACAAACTTTCTCCAGTTGGGAGTTAATCTACACGTAATGCCTACTGAAAAAATGGGTCTGCCGCTTCATGGCAGCATATTAAGGTGCCATGATGCTTGGACAGTAAAGAAGCTAACTTGCCATCATTTTACACTCTCTAAGAAGTGCTTTTGAAGTGTGCACGTGCGTGTTTGCGCACGTGAGTGCGTGTGCGCATGTGCACGTGTAACGCCGAGCGATTAATCGACCAGTTGCAGCAGCATTCAAGAGCATGCATAACTCTCAACCGCTTAGCTCAAGAAATCCAGAAAAGCCTAAAATAAAGGGTGGAAACAATACTTCTCAACTGTCCAGATTTTTGCAAGTACTCCATGGCTTAGAGAAGTTGATACCGGGTTGGGGCGGTGAAGAGCCAATCATTAAGATATGGAAACAACTGGAATCCTTTAAGTGTCAGGTGAGCTGCCACAACTGCCATGCATTTTGTAAACACTGAGGGGCTGTGGCGAGTCCAATGGGCAGTGCTCTGAATTGGTAATGACTGGCCCCCAACCAAAAGTGCATATGTTTCTTGGAACACCTGTCTACCTTGATACGATAGTAAGGTTCATGGAGATTTATAGAGCACATCCAATCATCCTTGTTCAGAAGAGGCAGGATGGACTGAACTGTAACCATTCGGAACTTTGCCATCTTTACATACAAATTCAGATTGCTTAGCTCCAGAATTGGTCTTTGGACCCATTTTCTTTGGCACTAAAAAGAAGTGGGAGTAAGTTCTGAATTCTATTTGCTTGGTTGGGATGTCCTGGATGACTCTCTTTAGTAGCAGCTTTTGAACTTCTAGAGCTGCATATTGCCTGTGACTGGGTGAAATGTCTGCAAGTTTCTTCTTTGTAACAGGAGGTGGAAGGGAATATGGTAATCTCTGGATATTATGCTCATCACCCCAGTGTTGTTTATAAGATTTGTCTAGGTGCAAAGAAAAACAACCCCGACTGCCTCCAGAGATGGACAGTAAGGCGGCGCTTCAGAAGCTCTGACAGGGCTGATCAGAGTAGTTAGTCTTTGAAGTCCTGGCTCTGCGGACCCCCGCTATCCTTGGGGCGGCGCTACCATTGAAACCTTAGTCTCTGCATTTGCAGGAAGTATCCCCATGTGGGTTTTGGAAAGGTTCTCAAGATTTCCAGAAGTACATTTTCTTCCTGCCTCGCTGATTTCTAGAGAACCTTAGTTGAGGAGTAGAAAACATGATTCCCATCTCCAGCAGGGTCTTTCCTTCCTGCCCGCTGTGGGTAAGTTCATCTGTCACAAATGACCTGAAAAAGAAGGAGCCAAAGGGGGCATTAACAAAGGATGCCTTGAAGGGTTCCACAAAATTGCATAGCCTCATCCAGGCAAGTCAACTAATGGGTATGCCTGAACCGGCTACTTGTGAGGTATCCTCTGCCATATGCGAGATTAACCTCAATGATGAATTAGCAACAAACGAAAAAGAAACCAGTTGAGGAGAGATCATCTTGAAGTTCTCCACTAACATGGTCTCAGCAAGACTTTGAAAGCTCCTTTATCAAATCTCTCTGCAACCGGGTAAAGTGTGCCACGTAATTTAACGACAGCAGTGCGAATGTGTCTGAGGCATAGATGTGCTTTCTGAATCTGTCCATTGCTCTGGACTCCATGTTCGGTGGATGGACAGAGGAGCTCTGCTTGTTTAGTTCCTTAAGTGGCTGCCGCCACAACAATGGCATCAACAGGGATACCAGTCAAGTCTTCTTCCAAGCCTGGTGGGAAACTAGGTCAATAAGTTTATCCACCGGGGGGGGGGGTCACCCAAGGCGTAGATGGGCCTGCCCCAAAAGCCTCCGGAAGCACGGACTCCTCAGGAGGAGGAGGAGGTTGGAAAGACCAGCCACACTTCTCTAAGGATTTCCAGGATGTCTCCAAAGGAGACACCATCAGATGGTGATTGAGGGGATCATTCCCCCTCATCGAAGTGCCTTTGGTGAGCGACTCTATTGGGGAATCTATGTGCTTCTTCTTGCACATCTTCGTCCAGGGTAACCTCCATAGGGTGTTCTGGGGAGGTGTCGAAAGAACGTAAAAGACCCTCTGGGGAATGAGTATGAAGGCTTCCTGGTGGTAGGCTGATCTAGAGGAGCAAGAATGACTGTTTCAGTGTTCTGACAGAATAAGGCGCGAGGGGTAGGATCCAAGATGTGAGAGTATGGATCTCTATGCAAAGAGAAGGCCCTTTCTACCACCTGGAAGGTGGACAAACCCGGGGAAACCCCTCATGTCCTCCTCAGAGCAGAGAATGAGAGGTCAGGACCAACCACGGATCTCCATCCTCCAGAGAGAATTGGAATGAGCTGACAACAGCAGAGGCACCAAGGGGGAGAGGGCTAGATCTGACAGTGTCAGAGCCAAACCCAACCCCTCAGACCAAGCACCAACTTCATCGATCAGAGACCCACTCTGATCTGACAGTACTGGAGCATTGCTGGTCAGGGAAACCGCTGGAGTCAAGGAAGGGGATTTCCTTGGATGAGATGCCAACTTGCTCGGGTATCTTGGACTGTGGGATCAGATCGGAGAAGACTGTACAGGCCGGGCAACTACACTAATGGATCTGAGAGGGGACAGAGCTGATAAGACCCCCATCTGAAATCATTTTCCTGAGAAATTTCAGCATCATCCTATCCGTGTCAGCCTCCTGTCAAGCTCCTAGAGGAAATGGAAAAGCTGAGGAAGCTGTCTTAGGATGTTTACAAGGGGTCTCAAACAATTGAGAAGGTGTAGCAAGAGAAATAGTCTTAAAGCAAATTCAGGTGTTCGGCTCCTAGCTGTCAAATCCAGGGGTCTGGGATCAAAGTAGGAGGTGCACAGAACCAGGGAACTCGCAGTGGTAATGATGCCTGTCAGATCCAAAGACACTTGTGAATCTGAGGAAGGTGAAACTGACTTTGTATCCGAAGCTTTTCGAATCTTTTGTAGGAGCTCTAATGAAGCCCTCATGGTTTTATCCATAGTTCATTTTGTTGATTCACGGTGAGACTTGGAGGAAGGTTTAAGCCCCAATGTAGGAAGAAGCAGAAGCTGGTAATAAACCCTCAATAATCAACTTATGTCTCTGTTCAGATAAAGCATGAGGACTGAAAGAATCACAGACACTACAATCTGAATTAAGGAGCTCTGGTCCCAGGCAGTATATTCTCTTCTTGTGGGCATTGGAGTTGGGAAACTTGTGCCCACAAGAAGTACATTTCTTAACTCCACATTTGTTAGACATGTCCATAAATAAGAAGTTATGTACTTACTATAACGTTCCATGTGAGTTGTTGTTCTTGCCTTCATTATTACTGACTGGTTCGGAGCCAATCATCGGCTCCAAGTTGGCCTATTTGCAAAGCTCGATGTCTCAAACAGCGAGGCCAATGCCCTATCCCATAATGCACCACTACATTCCCCAGATCTTGTTTGCTGCCAACCAGTGTAAAACCTACCCCAAATACCAAGGAAATCACACAGTCCAGTGTGAAAGGAAACTCCTCCGGAAAACCAAAGCCACAATGGTACCTCTCGAACTTCCAGACATAGGAAGGGGGTAGGTAGGGGGTTTGTAATAATGAAGGTGAGAACAACTCCCAAGGAACGTTATGGTAAGTACATAACTTCTTAATGTGAAGTTGTTCATTCTCGTCTTTATTCTTACTGATGGGTAGCGTCCCCAGCACCACAATCTTGGGTGGAGCACGAGAATACCTGTTTCAGGACAGCAGACCCAAATGAAGCTCTGTCCCTAGAGGCCTTGTCCACTTTGTAATGAGATATAAGGGTATGAGGATTTGAACAGGTGGCAGCTGCACAAATTGAATCAATAGGTAACCTGGTCAAGAAGGCTGCAGAAGTAGAAACCGCTCTTGTAGAATGAGCCTTGACTTTGTTATGTAATGCAATACCCGCTTCACTGTAGATAAAGGAAATCCAATCCGAGAGCTTTGGAGACAGGTTGGCATTTTTTAGAATATGAGAAGGAGACAAACAGCTGATCAGTCCTTCTGAGATCTTTTATCCTGTCCAAATAGAAGCGAAGTTGCCAGTTGACGTCAAGTTTGTGGAGCATATACTCCAACCAGTTTGAATGATTAGGAAAGAAAACAGGTAAATCGATTGTTTGATTTAAGCGTGAATTCTGAACATACTTTTGGTAGGAACGACAGATAAGTTCTAAGGGAAACCCTATCTTTATGAAATATTAGGTAAGGCGGCTTAATGGAAAGGGCTTGCAATTCCGAAATTCTGCATGCTGATGTAATAGCCACCAAGAAAATGGTTTTCCAAGAAAGGTACTTCAGCTCACAAGAAGAGGCGGGTTTAAAGGGCGGAAGAATAATTTTGGACAAGATTATATTTAAGTTCCAGGGAGTAGTAGGAGATCTGATTGGCGGTTTTAAGTGAATCGTACCTTTCAAAAAAGCCTTAGCCAGCTTATGAGACATGATAACCTTTTCAGATGCACCTAGATGAAAATTAGAAATAGCAGCCAGTTGGACTCGAATGGTCGCTGCTGCAACTCCTCTATTGAACACTTTTGTTAGGAATTGCAAAATATCCGAGATAAATGCCAGGAAAGGGTCAATATTATTCTGCTGTGCCCAGATGGAAAACCTTTTCCACTTACTGAGGTAAACTTTCCTAGTTGAAGATTTATGAGACAAAAGGATATGCCGCGCTTCTTCTGATAAATTCTGGCACCTGGCTATTCTGGGAATTGGAGCAGCCAAGCTGTCAGCTTGAGATACTTGAGAGGGGTGAAGAGCTCCTGACGAGTGGGTCAACAGATCCGGCACTGGGTCCAGAATCCAAGGCCCCTCCAGTAGATGAGGCTTCAAGAAGGGGAACCAAATTTGACGAGGCCAATATGGGGCAATTAAGATAAGTGTCCTGCCCAGAAAAAGTACAGTTTTGTACCTACCATAAATGTAGATGTCCGATAGACATGCAACTGCAGTCATAACATGTGGGTTGTCCTGCCTCAGGCAGCCCTCGGTCGGCCGGATTCCAAAGTCTGGGTCTGACGTCGGCTGATGTCGCATTTCTCTCCAACGTCAGAGCGGCTGGAGTACATAAGCATCAGCCAACGCCATTTTCTTCAGTGTTTCTTGCCCCAGATGCCAGGTGCCCTCCAAGGAAGGCTGTAATCAAATTGGAAGACAAAAACAGGATTCCAGACAAATAAATGAGCAATAAAAATAATACACCATAACAGATATCCCCAGCTAAGAGTAACAGGGATAGGAGTGGGCCCTAGGCATAGAGGGGTATGGAGGGAGGGAAAATCCGACTGCAGTTGCATGTCTATCGGACATCTACATTTATGGTAGGTACAAAACTGTACTATGTCCTTCATGAATGCAACTGCAGTCATAACATGTGGGTAGAATACCATAGCTTAGCTGGGGGAGGAGGCATGCTCTAGGAAAAGGATGGTGTGGCAATCAAACCCTGCAGGACTGCCGAAGCAAAGCCTGCTCTGGATCTGGAGTATAGAGGGAGATTGTAGTGTTTGGAGAATGTATGCACGGAGCTCCATGTAGCAGCTTCTAGAATGTCCTTAGTAGGCACCCCTCTTAAGAATGCTGTAGAGGTGGCTGTAGCTCTGGTGGAATGTGGTCTGACATTGGCTGGAACAGTCTTTCCATGAAAGGAATAACAGAATCTGATGCAATGTCCAATCCATTTTGAAATAGTCTGTTTTGAAATTGCTTTTCCTTGGACTGCAGGGGCGTAGGCTACAAAAAGTTGTTCAGACTTCCTACTGGCCTTGGTTCTGTCCAGGTAGTATCGAAGTTGTCTGTAAATGTCCAAGGTATGGAACAGTCTTTCCCCCTTATTCTCAGGATTGGGGAAGAAAGCAGGCAGATGAATGGCTTGATTTAAAGAAACCCTAGATACCACCTTTGGCATAAAAGTAGGGTTGGTCCTTAATGAAACCCTGTCTCTGTGAAAAATTATGAACGGTGGTATTGCCATTAGGGCCTGTAGTTCCAAAACCCTTCTTGCTGAGGTAATTGCCAACAGGAAAGCTGTCTTCCATGAGAGAAATTGCAAGTCAACTGAAGCTGCTGGCTCAAATGGAGGTAGAGTCAGTTTTTCTAAGACAAAATTGAGGTCCCAGACTGGCACTGGGGCCTTTCTTGGTGGCTTAATGTTCTTGATTCCCCTGAGGAATTGCCTTAGCAAAGGGTGTGAAAAAACTGGAGGATCAGTGTTGTATCTAGCTGAAATAGCTGATTCATATATCTTTATGGAAGAATATGAGAGGCCGTTCTTTAGCATATCTGCCAAATATTCCAAGATGAGTGGGATGTTCAACAATGATGCATCATGTCCTTTGCTGGTATTCCAATTGCTGAATCTTTTCCACTTTACTAAGTAAACCTTTCTGGTGGATGGTCTTCGAGCCTCTGTTAGTATCCGCTGAACTTCCTTGGAGAGAGATAGTAGGTTGAGGTTATTTATGGGATCTCCCATGCTGTTAGCTGCAGTGTCTGAAGGTTTGGATGCACTGTTTCGAAATTGTGTTGAGTCAAAAGTAGAGGCCATTGGGGAAGGGCCCACCTCCTGGTGTGACATATGCTCCATAGTAGTGGGTACCAGGGTTGTCTTGGCCAGTCCGGAGCTATTATGATTCCCTTGGGTCTCTCTGCTTTGATCTTTAGTAATACTGAGGTCATCAGTGGCAAAGGTGGAAATGCATAGATTGTTAGGAAGTTCCAGTTGAATGAGAGAGCATCTATTTTCCAAGCTTTTGGATGGTATGTCCTTGTGCAGAATTTTGGTAGAAGATGGTTGAGGTGAGAGGCAAATAGGTCCACTTCTGGCCTGCCCCATGTCGAAGTGAGTTGTGTGTAGACCTTCGGATGTAACCTCCACTCGTGTGGATCTGTGAAATTCCTGCTGAGGCTGTCCGCCAACACATTGTCTTTGCCTGGAACAAACTGGGATTGTAACTGGATGTTTAGGCTCAGTGATATTTCCCAAAGATGCATTGTCAGTCTGCAAAGGGGGTAAGAGTGGGTACCCCCTTGCTTGTTTATGTACCACATCACAGTGGTGTTGTCTGTCCGTATCAGTAAATGGCCTTGCTGAAGCTGGTGTTGAAAAGCCTGGATGGCATGCATTACTGCCAGCATTTCCTTTTGGTTTATATGCAGATGTGTTTCCTTTGGAGACCATCGTCCTTGTATACATCTGCCTTCCATGTGCGCCCCCCATCCAAGGTCTGAGGCGTCTGTGGTCATGGTCTGTGTTATCTGTGGTTTTTTGAATGACATACCTGTGTTTGCCTGGCTCACCGAGACCCACCATAGGAATTCCTTTTGTAGGCATGGAATGAGCGGTATGATTGTCTCCAAGTTGTTGCTGTGTTGAGACCAAATGCTTTTTAGGTACCATTGAAGCTTTCTCATGTGTAGTCCTGCTAATGGAACCAGGAGAATGCAGGATGCCATGTAACCCAGGGCCTGTAGGAATCTCCTTGCAGTCATCTGGGTAAGTTTTGCTAAACCTTTGAAGTAATGAGTTAACTTCTCTTGCTTGTCTTCTGTCAGGTAAGCCATTTGACAGGCTGTGTCTAGTTTGGCTCCTAAGAAGGTTATTTGCTGGGATGGCTGCAGTCTTGACTTTTGGAAGTTCATAGGTTCATAGGTTCATACTAGGCTATCTGCCCAAGGGCATTTATAAGCCTAGCCCATAGTTATGTGGCTTTCGCCACCCCTTTAGTTTGAATAAAACTATGCCTATTATTTTGCTGTGCCTCTGTCAAGCAGTGACACTGAAGTAATCCCTGGGATATATCTGCAATCTCCCATCCATTGGTCAAGATTCCTCTTGAACAAGGCCAGCGAGGTGCTCTGCCTCACATATACCGGGATTTTGTTCCACAGCATAGGGAGTCTCTGGGTGATGAATCTGTCCCTCCAGCACGTTCTATTAATAACAGTGTCAAGGTTTAAGTCTCCCGCCCTTGTGGTTCTGAGGGATCTAGATTTTTTGAGGTGAAGCATATTCATCAAATCTGGGTTTGACATGGCCTTATAGGTCAGGCACAGGTCACCTCTGAGCAAGCGATATGAGACTGAATAGAGCTGGAGTTCTTTCAGTCGGGCAGCATAAGACATATTTTTGAGACCCTTTATCCTTTTGGTGAGGAACTTTTGGGGCCTTTCCAGCTGCTGCAGGTGTCGGGTCAGATACATTCTGAATGGGGCATTGTACTCAATCATAGGTCTAATGAGTGATGAGTACAGGGGGCCGATGACCTCCCTTGATCTAGATGTGAATCCCTTCATGATCAGGTGGGCAATGTAGAAGGTTTTCCTAACTACTTTAGCAACATGAGTGTCAAACGAAAGGCTACTGTCAACCTGGGTCCCCAGATCCCTGATGATTTCTTCTGTGCTCAGTGGATTGCCACCTATATGGTAGCTAGGGGTAACCTTGTTTTCCCGAAGGGTATGACTATGCATTTCTTGGCGTTTAACTTTAGGCCATGGCTCTGGCACCAGTTATCCATTTCTGTGAGGCCCTTCTGAAGGATATCTGTGTCAGATGTGTTTTCGACTATGGCGCCCAGTTTGCAGTCATCTGCAAACTTTGTCAGCCATAACCCTCATGTGTTTGCTTGTACTTCAGAAAAGTAGATGCCGAACAAGAGTGGACTCAGGACTGAGCCCTGTGGGACACCACTTGTGACAGGCTTCGAGTCTGACATGGCTCCAGCAACTCTGACCCTGTGGGTTCTGTCACTTAGCCAGTTTGCAACCCATCTTGTGATGTATGGGTTTACATTCAAGCTGATGAGTTTTTCGATGATACCTGAGTGGAGTATTGTGTCGAAGGCCTTTGCCAGGTCGAGGTAGGCTGTATGGACTGCCTTTCCCTCATCAATGGCCTTGATGACTGTCTCAAAAAAGTCAACCAAGTTTAAAAGGCATGATCTGCCTTTGACAAAGCCAAACTGGGTTGGATCCAAAGTCTGCAAGTTCCCTATGTCTTTATTTATGAGTTCCATTATGATCCTCTCCATGGCTTTGCAGATAAGGCTTGTCAAGCAAATGGGACGGTAATTCCCAGGGTCAGTGGAGGCACCGCCCTTGTGAAGTGGGACCACAGTCGCCGTGCACCACTCCTTGGGTACGTATCCTGAGGTGAGGCTAAGATTAAACAGCTGTCCTAACTGCGGGTTTAATTCCTCATTGAGTTCGTGGAGCTTGAAGTAATCGTATGACATGGTCCAAATTTCTTGTCAACATCAATTTGTCGTCCGCTTGTATGAGGCAGTCGTCCAGGTACGGGTAAATTTGTATCCCCTGGAGCCTGCAATGAGCAATTACTGAAGCCAGGCATTTTGTGAATACTCTGGGCGCAGTAGATAAGCCAAATGGCAATGCTGAGAATTGATAATGCTCTGGCCCTGCAAGAAATCTGAGGTATCTTCTGCAGCTGTGTCTGATAGGGACATGCAGGTATGCCTCCTTGAGGTCCAGAGTAATCAGCCAAGACCCCTTGCCCAGCATGGGAAGGAGTTGCTGTAGAGTCAGCATTTTGAACTTTGGTACTATGAGAAAGGTGTTTAATGCGGACAAGTCTAGTATTGGTCTCCATTGAGATTCTTTTCTTGGAACAAGGAACAGTCTTGAGTAAAACCCCTGGTCTTGTTCTTGTTGTGGAACTCTTTCTATTGCTTTCATCCGAGTCAGCAGAGTGATTTGCTTGATAGCCTCTGTCCTCTGGTTTTGTGGTAGGTTTGGCATGCCTTGTTTTCTTGGCAACGTATGAAAGTGGAACCTGTACCCTCGGTCTATAATGTCCAAAATCAATTTGTCCTTTGTCAGTCTGTGCCAATTTTCTGCAAACAGAGATAATTTCCCAAGGAGCTTCTATTTGTTCCCTGGTAGGCGGAAGTAGAGGAAAGTCATTGAGATTGTGGCTGTGGGGCAGGTGAAACCCCTGCGTCATTTCTTTGGTTTCCTGGCTGCCATTGTCGTCCCCTGTAAGGGCCTCTGTATTGGCCTCTTCCTCGGCCACGTCTGTTTTTACCCCTTTGAAACTTTTCTGGATTAGGAAAGGACCAGTTTTTTGAAGGCCAATTCCTACTGAATCTCGGGGGCTGAACCTGGAGGAAATCTTTCACCGTCTGAACTGATTTTGCTTTTTCTTCGAAGGTCTTTAACCATTTCTTTGGTTTCCTGGCTGCCATTGTCGTCCCCTGTAAGGGCCTCTGTATTGGCCTCTTCCTCGGCCACGTCTGTTTTTACCCCTTTGAAACTTTTCTGGATTAGGAAAGGACCAGTTTTTTGAAGGCCAATTCCTACTGAATCTGGGGGGCTGAACCTGGAGGAAATCTTTCACCGTCTGAACTGATTTTGCTTTTTCTTCGAAGGTCTTTAACACATCCTTAGCATTAGCACCAAAAAGCTTGTTCTTTTCCAAAGGTGCATCCAGAAGTTTTGCCTTTACATGATCTGGTAGAGGTTGATCTTTTAACCACGCATGTCTACGAATGACTGCCACTGTCATAGCTGCCCTACATGAAGCTTCCAGTGCATCATATCCACACTGCAGGAAGTGATTGCTTACTTGTTGAGTGTTATGTATAGCTTCCTGCAAAGCCTTCCTGTCCAAAGGATCAGGAGTGGCCAATGTTTTTTGTAAATCTTCTAACAGAAAATCCTGATATTGTAACATATGAAAAGGCAATTCAAAGCTCTCATGGACAAAGTAGTGGATGTGTAAACCTTTTACCCCATCTCTAAAGACCTAGCTTCCTGTTGGAGGGCAATGGATTTTTAGAGGTGGAAGCGGAAACTCCTTTAGGCCCCTGTGAAATAGTTTCCAAATCAGCAGTATGGGCCCTGAATAAATGGAAATGAGATTCTGGGACCCTGTAATACCTGTCTGGCTTGGCTGGAGCAGGAGGAAGAGAATCAGGGGTAGCACTAGAGTCAGAATATAAATCATCCAAAACATCAAGTACAGGAGGAATAGCTAAGGGCCTGTGCTGGGGCTTCTTAAGGAAAGTCCTAAGGCGTTTTCTGGAATCAGAATAATCCTGTCCCTGCCACTTGAAATGTTCCCTCATGGTATGCAGAACTTCCCCAAAAGAAATATCCTCAGGAGGGGAGGCCGAGGGGATAGAATCTTCTGCACCCGAGTCCTCATAGGTCTGGAAGAGCTCTTCCTGGCTATCAGAGTGGAAAGAGCCCTCAGAATCTTCATCTGAAGGAGTAGGGTCAGAGGGTTCAACCCGGGGCCTTTTATCAGAAGGAGGCTGGGATCCTCTCTCAGGATGGGCCTGTGAACCTCTAATCATAGAAATTAAGTCAGCAGCCATGGACATAATTTGTGTCTCTGGAGTAGGCTGAGGTAAGGTTTTAGTAGTAAGATGCTTTGTTTTGCTGGCTGCCTTAGCCCTAGTGTAGGCCTTAATAGACATGGCCATAGGAGGCCTGGTAGCTCCACGTGCAGGAGTGACCTTGTCTACAGCAATGGTCTCGGGCATTTCCTCGGTTTCGGTATCCGGAGGAAAATCGATAACTGGCGGAGTGATGTCCGGAATCAGAGTCGTCGGTAATGCGGTGTCTTCGGTTCGGAGCGGTGGAGAGACCGTCTCAGAGGGAACCGGCGCACTCACGCTAGGTTTTGGCGTGGAGTCGGAGGTAGACGCGGGCCGAGGATGTCGGTCCCGGTCTTTTCACTTCTTGGGAGTTTGCGATGTCAGAAGTTCCAACGGCATGGTGTAAGCAAATTTATCGCCGAAAAAATCTTCAGCGAACTCCGCCCGGCGCCTGAGTGTGCTTGAAGCGAGCACAGGCTACACAGGCAGAGACGTCGTGGTCTGGGCCAAGGCAAGGAAGACAGTAAGAATGGAAATCCTTATGAGGTATTTGTTTACCAAAAGAAAGACAATTGTTAACTTTTTCAGTAATTTCTGACATCGGCTGAGGCAAGAAAAGGTCCCCAACGGGGTACTTAGCTTTTTTGATGACTTCGGAATCGAAGAATACAGGAGCTGACCGACCGGCACTTGCAAACTGCTTCTGCTTCGGGAACCGCGCGGCAAGAAAGACTGAAGAAAATGGCGTCGGCTGATGCTTATGTACTCCAGCCACTCTGACGGAGAGAAATGCGACATCAGCCGACGTCGGACCCAGACTTTGGAATCCGGCCGACCGAGGGCTGCCTGAGGCAGGACAACCCACATGTTATGACTGCAGTTGCATTCTTGAAGGACATCTGGCTTTCTGCAATACTTTGGGAATTAATGGAAATGGAGGAAAGGCATAAAGGAGTGCCGGAGACCAATCGTGGACGAGTGCATCCCTCAGGGATTGTCCCTGTTGAGGGATCAGGGCAAAGTATCTGTGGGGGTGGCAAAAAGGTCGCAGCAAGGCTAGCCTCATCAGCGGAAAATCATTTCCGCTATTTTGTTCTTGAGAGACCACTCGTGAGGTAGCAGAAAAGCTCTGGGTCTGTCCGCAATTACGTTGAATTGCTCCAGGATGTGCACTGCAATCAGAAAGCGCTGGGTGGACTGACTCTCTCCATTTCCATAATCTTAGGGCCTCTCGACACAGGGAGTAAGATATGGTTCCTCCTTGTTTATGTACCATACACTATGGACATATTGTCCAACTGGATTGCAATCGTGCCTAGGGAAAGTGCGTCTTGAAAGGCCTGTAATGCTAAAAGAACCGCTCTAATCTCCAGGATGTTTACATGCAAATGCTCCTCGTGAGCCTACTAAGTACATTGGGCTGTCTGTCCTGATAATGTCCCCCCCCCAACCGATCAGGGAGGCGTCTATGGTTACTGTTGCCATTGGGGTGGGAAGAACAAATGGACGACCCATAGTCACAGTCTCCGTTAGCCACCACCGGTCGTCCTTGCAAGAGATGGTAATCAGAACTGAGTAATTCATTGGTAAGTCCTTAAACATCCACTGTGTGAAAAGCAGCCACTGGAGAATGTGCATGCGAGATCTCACAAGGGGTATTGCAATAATCGATGCTGCCACAGTGCTGAGCAGTTTGAGAACCTGTGATGCTGGTGCCTTTCATTTTGACAGGAGATCCACAATTTGTTGTTGAAGGATAATCACTATTTTGAGAGGATGCTTCAGGGACATGCTGACCGTGTCTAAGTCTGCTCCTATAAAAGACTGTACGTTGCAATGGCAATAAAGCAGACTTTTCTGAATTTATCGTAATACCCAGCTGTAAGCATAGATCAATGGTAGTGTCCCTTGCCTGAATAAGTTGATGCCTGGTGGGGGCGGTAAGGAGCCAGTTGTCCAAGTAAGGAAACACCTGGATTCCTGAATGTCTCAAGTGAGCCATGACCACTGCCATACATTTGGCGAATACTCTGGAGTCTGTAGTGAGCCCAAAGGGCAGGGCCCAAAATGGGAAGTGACTGGCTCTCAGCCGGAAGCGCAGATGATCCCTGGATGGCCTGGCCATTTTGATATGGTAGTACGCATCCTGGAGATCAACAGAGCACATCCAGTTGTCCTTACCTAAAAACGAGAGAATGGACCAAAGCGTGACATCCGGAACTTCGTCTTTACCATATATTTGTGGAGTCTGCTGAGGTCCAGAAGAGGCCTCCAGTCCCCGGTCTTCTTTGGTACCAAAACAAACCTTGAGTAAGTTCCAGATTCTTGCTGGTCTGCTGGGACTGGCTGGATGACTCTTTTTTTGTAATAGTTTCTGGACCTCTATGGATGCTACATCCCACAGACTGGGTGGAACGTCTGGGATTCCTTTTGTTGGTCTGGGCTGTGAAAGGAAGGGAATGGAATATCCTCTGGATAGAACGTTTTGTACCAAACGGTCTTCTGAGATATTTAGCCAGGCACCTAGGTACAAAGAAAAACGTCCCCCAACTGCCTCCAGAGCAGGACAGTCAGGCCACCTTTCAGGAGCGCTGATAGGGTTTCCCAAGGAACTGATCCCTGTCACCTAGTTCTGCGGAACCCCTCTGCCGCGTGGGCGTCATCTTCCACCATTGCCTCCCTATCTGCCCCTGGAGGAGGCTTCACCTTGTGAGTTCGGAAAGGCTCCTTGGGTCTTACGGAACCACATTTTTTCACCCCGTTGACCTTTGAGATAAGGTCTAGTAAGGGTAGAAAAACGGACTCCAATGGCAGATAGTGTCTTACCATCTTGCTCACATCTGGTGAGGGTCTCTTTGGTCCAATAAGGAGGAACCATCAAAAGGGGCATTCACAAATGACTTAAAAGGTTCCGCAAAAGAACATAAGTGCATCCAGGAATGTCTTTGCAAAGCAATTCCTGTACCCGCAGCCCTATTCGTTCCATTAGCTGCGTAAGAGACAAGGCGCAAGGACGACTTTACGATGGAGTTGAGGATAGCAAGCTGAGACGTCACCTTGTCCACCACAGAGTCGGCTATTGCACCCTGGAGGGCATCTCCCAGCTCCTTGAGAAGATCTCGCTGAAGTCTTAGGAAGTGGGTTAGGTAGTTCAATGACCGAAGGGCAAAGGTCATAGAACTGAACATGCGCTTCCCATATCTGTCCATTATACTAGACTCTCTATTAGGAGGATGGACAGATGTAGAAGTCTCAGACATCTCTTTTTTTTTAGTGGCTGCTGCCACCACCATGGCATCAACGGGTATAGGTTTAGATAAAAAGGACATCCTGGGGTGCTGAAATGTACTTGTTGAGCCTTCTAGGAACTGGCTCCATAGAATCTGGTGACTCCCACAACCTTCGAGACAAAAGATCCATCACCTCATCGAAGGGCGAAGACACTCGAGAGATGGAGGGTCGGGACCCGAAAGCCTACAGGAGCACCGATTAGTCCTCGGTAGGGTTTAGGGGCTTGCCAGTCTCCCCTCTGCTCAAGGATCTCAAGGATATCCCTGAAGGAGATATCCTCAGAGGGGGACCTTGGAGACCCTTCAGATTCCTCCAAATCGGTGTCCGACGTGATGGATTCCTGAGGGGAATCTAAATGTCTCCTCTTACATAATCTCTTCCGAGGGACCTCTTCAGTTGGAATCTCTGGGGAGGTCTCCGAAGAGCAGGGTTCCCAGAAGGGGGCATCCTGAGGCTCTGGATCCCTACGCTTGCGTTGAACCTGTGGTAGTGGAGAAGAAGCAGGCTCTTTCCAGGAAGAGGTGGCCATATCAGAGGCTGTGGAGGTCCAAGGGGACAAAGCCCTCCTTATGGCATTGAGGGCCCCATGGCTCCAATGCGAGGAAGCACCCGGGTCTGAAGACAGTGAAGACTCCTCCCACATCAGAACCGCCAGCTCCGAGCCAGAGGTAGGAGCCGAACCGAAGCCCCAATAGAAATAGTCGGAACCGGACCCCCCCCCCCCAAGAACTGACAGGAGATTGTTGGCTCCCAGATTCCATCGCCGGAGCAGAGGATATCAGGGTGGTCGGTACAGACAGGTCAGAAGTAAGTGTCGGTACCAACGGTTCCACCAACGACTGAATGGCCCCCACCAGCTCCGAAGTCTCGCAATATTATCACTATCTAACAAATGCAAGAAGAAACTTTCTTGAAAAATTTTGAAGAAAATTGCAAACTTATCTCTCCAACGGCCAAGAGCTGTAGAGAACACCCAATAAGTTGCAGCGGCAAACTAGATCTTGGGAATGTAGTGGTGCATTGTGGGATAAGGCTTTGGCCTCGAGCTTTGCAAATAGTTCGACTCAGAGCCAATGATCGGCTCCGAACCCAACAGTAAGAATGAAGGCGAGATTGAACAACTTCACATCAAACACAATAATAACTATGTCAGCAAAAAGTGCACTGCACACCCACACTGGGAGAAAGGACGGTAGAAAGTTAACCAAAAGTAATAATTAACACTATACAAAAGATATTTATCCAGAGAAGAAAAAAAAAACGCACTTTTTTTTTTTTTTTTAAAAAACAA
Source organism: Protopterus annectens (assembly GCF_019279795.1). Classification (NCBI taxonomy): domain Eukaryota; kingdom Metazoa; phylum Chordata; order Ceratodontiformes; family Protopteridae; genus Protopterus; species Protopterus annectens. The sequence goes on from NC_056732.1 coordinate 1,105,118,136, forward strand.
CTGAACAGTTAAAGATCCCCATTCGGGTATTATTGATAAACTCACCAACATGGGCATAAACCCTTACGTCACAAGATGGATCGCAAACTGGCTCTCAGACAGATCCAACAAAGTAAGAGTAGCGGGATCTATGTCCGAATCCAGACCAGTAACGAGCGGTGTGCCTCAGGGCTCTGTCCTGGGGCCCCTCCTGTTTGGCATATACTTCTCAGAAGTACAGGCAAGCACTGAAGGGCTGTGGCTGACCAAGTTTGTGGACGAATGCAAACTGGGTGCTATAACAGAGTCTCTGGCTGACATGGATATCCTCCAGAAGGGCCTAAACTAGACTGATGCATGGTGTCAAAGCCATGGTCTCAAGCTAAATGCTAAAAAATGCGTAGTAATCCTTTTGGGAAAAAAAAGAGAGTACCCGCAAACTACCACATAGGAGGTAACCCCCTGAAATCTGAAGTATTAATAAGGGATCTAGGGACCCAAGTAGATAGTCAGCTTTCCTTTGATAACCATGTTGCCAAGGTGGTTAGAAAATCCTTCTATGTGACCCATCTGATCACGAAAGGGTTCATATCAAGATCTAAGGATGCAGTGGTGCCCCTCTACTCTTCCCTCATCAGACCCATTATTGAGTACAATGCACCAATTGGAATGTACCTGGCTAGGTATCTCCAGCAGCTGGAGAGACCACAGGAGGTACCTCACTAATAGGATTACTGGCCTCAAACAGTTGCCATATGCAGCACGACTGAAAAAACTAAGGCTTTTCTCTGTTGCATACCACCTTCTCAGAGGCGATCTCTGTCTAACATACAGAGCCATGTCCAACCCAGAACTGTTGAACATGCTCCATCTTAGCAAAAGCAAATCCACTCGAGCTACACACTCTAGGGATAAAAACCTAAGCACAACAATGAACAGAACATGCTGGAGGGATAGATTCCCTTCGCAAAGACTTCTCTTGCTATGGAACAATGTCCCGATCTACATAAGACAGAGCCCCTCACTATCACTCTTCAAGAGGAACCTTGACGAGTGGATGGGTAACAGAAAGTTCACACCAGGGATCATACCAACAGCTCTACTAGATAGGGGCCAAGGGTACTAGCTGCTAGATCAAGGGCCTAGGGAACTAACCAAAGGGGCGGTGAATACCACACAACATGGCTGAGCTAATAGATGCCTTTGGGCAGATAGGTTCATAGGTAGAAACTGGGCTAAGATAGCTGAGAGAAAACAGCCGAAAGGCCCTCAGAAGATTGCTAGAAGGAAAAAAATTAAAGCTAGCGAAATATAACAGAGAAGTGAGGAAGAGAAAAAATTGTAATATAACCAGGATTCAAAATGTAGAGAAACAGTAGAAAAAAATGCAATAAGATTTTCACGCTTGAGATTCAATCTTGTTGCGATGGCGGCAAACAAGATCTGAGGAGTTGGGGTTGGAGTAGAGCTTACGGATAATGGGAGGAGCTTGAGATTCTGATCCTAATTCTTATGAATGTGGCAGAGTCTGATCTGTAACCAATCAGTGAGGACAGATGAAAAGTATCAGATCTGATGTTTTATCTGTGTGTGTTGCACTTGTGATTGCGTGAAATGCACTAAACATTCACAGTCAAAATTTCAGCTCTGTTTCATGGAGAACAGTTTTATGTTGTATTGTTTACAGATAAATTTAAAATACAGTAATGCTTAGAGAATGGGCAACTCGTACATCAACACCCTGACTGATGCTTCACAGCAGTATATTAAGGTGCCATGAAGCTGGGACAGCAAATAAGCTAACTGTTGCCATTATTTTGCACTCACTAAGAGGTGCTTTTGCTGTTTAGTGAACATAAAATTAAAATAAACACAGAACATTAAAAAACAAGTGTGCGTGATCGAGCCATCATTATACACTCATTAAGCAGTGCTTTTGCTGTGTGTGTGCGTGTGTGTGTGTGTGTGTGTGTGTGTGTGTGTGCGTATATAAAGAAAGCTCTCTCCACCCAAGATTGTGCTAGACAGTCAAGAGACTGTCAACACCCGCGCTACACCTCCAGCAACACATAGCCCTTCTAAACCCACACCACCAAGACCTACACATAGCAAAATTAAATCAACATATACGGAGGCAGAAGGTCAGATGATAGTGGATTTTGCGAAAAGGATGGATATGGCTGTGGTGAATACGTATTTTAACAAGAGGGAGGAGCATAGGGTGACATACAAGAGTGGAGGAAGATGCACACAGGTGGATTATATCTTATGTAAGAGGGCCAGTTTGAAGGAGATTGGAGACTGTAAAGTGGTGACCGGAGAAAATGTAGTTAGGCAGCATAGGATGGTGGTTTGTAGGATGACGGTGATCAAGAAGAGGAGAAGGAGTGTGAGGGCAGCACCAAGGATCAAACGATGGAAACTGAAAAAGGGTAATTACGAGGTGGAGTTCGGGGATGTGTTAAGACAGGCACTGGGTGGCAGTGAAGAGTTAACAAATAGCTGGGTAACTACAGCAGAGCTAGTAAGGGAGACTGCTAGAAAGGTGCTTGGTATCACATCCGGACAGAGGAAGGACGACAAGGAGACATGGTGGTGGAATGAGGAAGTACAGGAGAGTATACAGACAAAGAGGTTGGCAAAGAAGTGGGATTGTCAGAGAGATGAAGAAAGTAGACAGGAGTATAAGGAGATGAGGTGCATGGCAAAGAGAGGTGGCGAAGGCCAAGGATAAGGCATATGAAGAGTTGTATGAAAGGTTGGACACTAAGGAGGGAGAAAAGGACCTGTACCAATTGGCTAGACAGAGGGACCGAGCTAGGAAAGATGCGCAGCAGGTAAAGGTGATAAAGGATAATGAGGGAAACATACAAGCGAGGAGTGTGTGTTGAGGAGATGGAAAGAGTACTTTGAGGGGTTGATGAATGAAGAGAATGAGAGGGAGAGAAGGCTGGATATAGTAGGGATAGTGAATCATGAAGTACAATGGATTAGCAAGGAGGAAGTAAGGATAGCTTATGAAGAGAATGAAGAATGGAAAGGCTGTTGGCCCAGATGACATACCTGTGGAAGCATGGAGGTGTTTAGGTGAAATGGCAGTGGAGTTTTTAACCAGATTGTTTAATGAAATTTTGGAACGTGAGAGGATGCCTGAGGAAGTGTTTTGGTACCGATTTTTAAGAATATGGGTGATGTGCAGAACTGTAGTAACTACAGAGGGATTAAACTGATCAGTAACAGCATGAAGTTATGGGAAAGAGTAGTGGAAGCTAGATTAAGAAGGGACATGATGATTAGCGATCAGCAGTATGGTTTCATGCCAGGAAAGAGCACTACAAATGCAATGTTTGCTCTCAGAGTGTTGATGGAGAAGTAGAGAGAATATCAGAAGGAGTTGCGTTGTGTTTTTGTAGACTTAGAGAAAGCATATGACAGGGTGCCTAGAGAGGAGCTGTGGCACTAAGTCGGGAGTGTCAGAGAAGTATGTAAGAGTGGTACAGGATATGTACGAGGGTAGTGTGACAGCGGTGAGGTCAGCAGTGGGAGTGACGGATGCGTTTAAGGTGGAGGTGAGGTTACATCAAGGATCAGCTCTGAGCCCATTCTTATTTGCAATGGTGATAGACAGGTTGACAGATGAGATCAGACAGGAGTCCTCGTGGACTATGTTTGCAGATGACATTGTGATCTGTAGTGAGAGTAGGGAACAGGTGGAGGAAACCCTGGAGAGATGGAGATATGCTCTAGAGAGAACAGGAATGAAGGTCAGCAGGACTAAGACAGAATATGTGTGTGTGAATGAGAGGGTGGATAGAGGAATGGTGAAGATGCAAGGAGTAGAGGTGGCGAAGGTGGATGAGTTTAAATACTTGGGGTCAATAGTTCAGAGTAACGGTGAGTGTGGAAGAGAGGTGAAGAAGAGAGTACAGGCAGGATGGAGTGGGTGGAGAAGAGTGTCAGGAGTGATTTGTGACAGACGGGTACCTGTAAGAGTGAAAGGGAAGGTCTACAAGAAGGTAGCTATGTTATATGGGTTGGAGACAGTGGCATTGACAAAAAGGCAGGAGTCAGAACTTGACGTGGCAGAGTTGAAGATGTTAAGATTTGCACTGGGTGTGACGAGGGTGGACAGAATTAGGAATAAATATATTAGAGGGTCAGCCCAGGTTTGAAGGTTTGGAGACAAAGCCAGAGAGGCAAGATTACATTGGTTTGTACATATGCTGAGGAAGGATGCTGAGTATATTGGGAAAAAGATGCTCAGGATGAAGCTACCAGGTAACAGGAAAAGAGGAAGGCCTAAGATAAGGTTTATAGATGTGGTGAGAGAGGACATGCAGGTGGATGGTGTGAGAGCAAGATGCATAGGACAGGAAGAAATGGAAACAGGTGATCTGCTGTGGCGACCCCTAACGGAAACAGCCGAAAGAAGATGATGATGATGCGGAGGCCATTAACTATAACCTGCCCAAGAACAAGGACCTCCAAAGCTGAAATGCAAACAAATTCCAATCACAACCAGTGTGCCACCCAGCAACAGCCCCTAAGGCAAGACAACATACCTAACACTTTTAGTCATAGGTGACTCTATAGTCAGGCACACTGATGCCCCACTCACCATGCTGAACAAGGAGAAAATTACGGTCAGCTGCCTGTCGGGTGCCAGCATCCGCCACATAACGCATGCATTCAAGTCACTACACAACAAGTACAAATATGACTGTCATTGTCCATGTTGGAGTGAATGATTTCAGACTCATCTCCCTGGACTACATGAAGAGAGACATGGAAGACTATCGGATCATGTGGCCCAGGCAGGTATGACCCTAACCCTGAGTAGCATCCTGCCTTCGCCCAGAATGATACCACAATATAAGGACAAAATAATTGACTTCAACAACTGGCTAAGCTTCTGGTGTCATTCTAAGGGGAACCAGTATCTCTCTGCCTGGGACGACAATCAACAGACCACGATGCTTTGCCAGAGATGGTCTGTACCTGTTGCCCCTGGGATTCAAGTTACTAAGGCTCTTGCCACCCCTATAATGCCTTTTTTAGGCAAAGTTCAAAGGACAAAAAGTACAGTTTTGTACCTACCATAAATGTAGATGTTCGAAGATCCACATTGCTGCAGTCCTTACACTTGGGTAGTCCGCTGTCCTCGGTCGGCCCGAATATCAAAGTATTAGGCTGACGTCGGTCAAGGCGCTTAAGACTGACATCAGGACGTCAGGGTACAAATGCGCATGACCGACGTCATATCCTCAGTCTTTTCTTGCCCCAGATGTCAGAAGACCCTAAAAAGAAAGGTCAAAACCAAAAGACAGCAAAACCAACCAACTACCCTTGCACTAATTATATGTACAATATATACAATATACAGAAAATGTACAACCCAACCCATACAATCGCCTCTAACTACAGAGGGGAAGGAGGGAGGGTAAATTGGACTGCAGCAATGTGGATCTTTGAACATCTACATTTATGGTAGGTACAAAACTGTACTATGTTCTTCATCTCACATTGCTGCAGTCCTTACACTTGGGTAGAATCCCAAAGCAGAGGTAAGGGAGGATGGCAAAACTATAAAGCAGTAGGAGCTGCCAAAATGCCCTGTAAAATAGCAGTGGCAAAACCAGCCCTCGATTTAGAGTAAAGTGGAAGGTGATAATGCTTAGAGAAAGTATGCACTGAACTCCAAGTAGCTGCCTCCAAAATATCTTTAGTTGCCACCCCTTAAAAGGCTGTAGAAGTGGCAGTAGCCCTAGTGGAATGAGGCCTAATCCCAGCTGGAATCTCCTTACCATGATGGGAATAACAGAAAGCAATACAAAACCCAATCCACTTAGAAATAGTTTGTTTTGACACAGGCTTGCCCTGAGAACCCAAAGCAAATGAAACAAATAACTGCTGAGACTGCCTGAACCCTTTAGTTCTGCTCAAATAATATCGCAACTGCCTGTGTACATCCAAAGTGTGCAAAATCTTTTCCCCTTTATTTTGGGGATTTGCATAAAAAGTAGGCAAATGAATAGTTTGGTTTAAAGCCACACTAGAAACCACTTTAGGCATAAAGGAAGGATTAGTACGCAAAGATACCCTATCCTTATGGAAAATTAAGAAAGGCTCAACCGCCATAAGGGCCTGTAATTCAGAAACCCTTCTTGCAGAGGTAATGGCCAACAAAAAAGCAGTCTTCCATGATAAATATTTCAACTCGGCAGTAGCTGCAGGCTCAAAAGGTTGTAGAGTAAGTTTCTCCAACACAAAATTGAGATCCCAAGCAGGAGTAGGAGCTCTACGTGGGGGTCTTATATTCTTTGCCCCTCTAAGGAATTGCTTAAACAAAGGATGAGAAAACAATGGTGGGTCACAGTCATAGTGAGCATAAATTGCTGCAGCATGAACCTTAATAGAAGACAAGGACAAACCTTTGTCCAGTAACTCAGTAAGATATTGAAGAGCCACACTTAAATTAGGCTCAAACATCAAATCCCTTTGCTGTACTCCAAAATAAAAATCTCTTCCATTTATCTGCGTACACTTTCCTTGTACTAGGCCTTCTGGCCTCCAAAATAACATTCAAAACTTGCTGTGGAAGCTGAGACCCTCCAGGGTTCAAAACAGAATATGCCAGGCTGTTAGGTGAAGAGAGTGAAGTTTGACCTTGAGTAAATGACTGTTCTCCTGAGACAGCAGGTGTGGAATCGAAGGCAAAGGCCATGGAGGCTCCCGTACCAGACTTCTCAGTAATGGGTACCAGTGCTGTCGAGGCCAATCTGGAGCTATTAAAATCATCTTTGGCTTGTCCTGTCTGACCTTTAGGAGTACCTTTGGGAGGGGAGGCAGAGGTGGAAAGGCATACACATGAAGATTGCTCCAATTGAAAGAAAGAGCATCCACTTTCCAGGCTGTGGGATGAAACCTATTAGTGCAAAACTTTGGCAGCTGGTAGTTTAGTGGAGAAGCGAACAGATCTATGTCTGGAGTTCCCCATGACACTGTCAATTTCTGAAATACATGAGGATCAATTTCCACTCGTGGGGATCCATAATTGTCTGCTCAACACATCTGCTAAGGAGTTCTGTGCTCGGCAGAAACCTTGCCTGAAGATTTAGCTGTAAACTGAGAGCAGTCTCCCACAAAATCATTGCTTGCCTGCATAGAGGATAAGAATCGTTCCCCTTGCTTGTTGATGTACCACATGACAGTTGTGTTGTCTGTTAGAATCAACACCTGCCCTGGAAGAAGTAAATCCTTGAAAGCTATTAATGCAAATTGGACTGCTAACATCTCCTTCAAGTTGATATGTAGATGTTGTAGTCTGGCAGGCCACGTGTCTTGTATCCACTTTCCATTTAGATGAGCTCCCCAAGCTTTGTCTGAGGCATCTGTCGTTAGAATCTGACTCGCCTCTGGCCGGGTCACAGAGAGTCCCTTGTTTAGGTGACATTCCTGAGCCCACCACAAAAATTCCTTTTGAATGCAAGGTATTATCTGAATGACAGTGTCCATATCCTGGCAGTGCTGTGTCCATACATTTTGAGATACCATTGTAGCTTCCTCATATGCAGTTTGGCATTGGGAAGCACCAGAATACAAGATGCCATGAACCCCAAGGCTTGAAGGACTGTCCTTGCAGTCAGCCTGGACTGATGAGACAATTGATGGAAGTAAAGGGAAAGATTCTTTTGTTTGTCCGGGGTCAAAAAGGCCATCTGGGATGCTGTATTCAGTCTCACACCCAGAAAGCACATGTCCTGAGAGGGTACTAGACTGGACTTTATTTCGTTCACAGAATACCCCAGGCATCTTAGCACTGCTATCACATATTGCAAATGATGAAGAAGCTCGTCCCTTCCTTGAGCCAGGATCAGGCACTCGTCCAAATAAGGATAGATCTGTATTCCTTTTAGCCTGAAGAAAGCTATCACTGGAGCCAGAACTTTCGTGAACACTCTGGGCGCAGTAGATAAGCCAAAGGGCAATGCAGAGAACTGATAATGAGAAGTCCCAGCTCGAAAACGCAGATACTTCCTGCAACTTAGCCTGATAGGAACATGAAGGTAAGCCTCCTTGAGATCCAGAGTCACCATCCAGTGATCTTTGCCCAGCAGAGGTAAAAGCTGTTGTAGCGTCAACATTTTGAACTTGGGAATGTCCAGATAAGTGTTGAGGATAGATAAATCCAAAATTGGTCTCCACGTGTTCCCCTTCTTTGGTACTAGGAACAGGCGAGAATAAAATCCTAGGCCCACTTCTGGCAGAGGGACCGGCTGTATGGCCCCTATTTGAAGCAGCAGAGAAATTTGTTTGTGAGCCTCTATTCTTTGCTGAGGAGGAGCGTCTGGCATGCCTTTGAAAGGAGGCAAGGTATGGAAATAAAACTTGTAACCTTGGTGTATGATATCTAAAACCCATCTGTCTTGGGTAATTAAACTCCAATTTTCCTTGAAGAGTGCCAACCTTCCTCCCAAAGGTGCTGCCAGGCAGAAGGCTCTGGCAGCTGAAAAGGTAGGTCATTGGGCCTGTTTACGAAAGGACTGGCCCCTGCCCTCACCGAAGACTGTGCAGGTGAACTCCCTGTTCTAGGCCTGAAAGAGCCCTGAGCTCTGCCCCTACCACGTCTAGATCTACCCCTAGACTGTGAATCATAAGAAGGGTACGTCCACCCCTTAGCAGGCCAATTCCTACTAAACTTCGGAGGCTGAACTTGCAAAAAATCTTTAACAGTCTGCATAGACTTAGCCTTGTCTTCCATTTTCTTTAAGACTGCCTCCACAGGTGCACCAAACAACACATCAGACTGTAAAGGAGCATCTAAAATCCTTGTCTTAACATGGTCAGATAAATTCTGATCCCTCAGCCAGGCGTGCCTGCGAAGAACTGACCCAGTGGCAGCCACCCTAGACGAGGCCTGTACAGCATCAAAACCACATTGTAAAGAATGCTTACCCACCTGTTCAGAAACATGCACCAAATCTTGTAATTCTTTACACTCAATACCTTCCGCCAGAGCATCTAACTTAGACTTCAATTGAGACAGTAGATAGTTTTGATATTTCAACATGTGAAACTGGCAATTCAAAGCCCTCATAGCTAAGGTGGAAGAAGTATAGACTTTCTTTCCCCATCTATCCAAAGCCCTGGCTTCTTTATCTGGAGGAACCGGATTTTTTACAACAGAGGCCTTGACACCTTTAGGTCCCTGACTAACAGTTTCTGGGTCCGCCCTAGGACTCTTATAAAGAAATTTATGAGCTTCAGGCACCCTGTAATACCTACCCGGTTTAACAGGAGCAGGAGGCAAAGAATCAGGATTAAGTGAAGCCTCTGCAAACACATCTTCCACAACATCCAGAACAGGAGGTATAGCCAAAGGCCTATGCTGGGGTAAAAACAAAAATTCCCTAAGCCTTTTCCTGGAATCAGAGAAGTCCTGACCTTCCCACTTAAAATGTTCCCTCATGGAATGAAGAGTCTCTGAAAAAGAAAAATCCTCTGGAGGAGAAGCAGAAGGAGTAGAATCATCCACATCAGAATCAGAATAAGGAGAATACTCCTGCAGGTCTTCAGCCGAAGACTCTGAAACATCCGAAGCCTGCTCAAAACTCCCCAACTCTGGTTCCACCCTAGGCCTCTTATCAGGAGGGGGCAAAGAACCTCTAATCAAAGTAATTAAATCTTCTGCCATTTTAAGCATGTGCTTCTTGGGCACAGACCCTGAAGAACTAGGAGTGACACCAACAGAAGCTAAACCTGGCCTGCCTCTGGGAGAAGCCTTGGAAACAGAAGGAGAGGGCCTAACCACCCTAGGAAGGGAGGGAGTACAGTAACCTGAGAAGCCCCTCAGCCTGACCTTCCTCCTGAGAGGCCACATCCTGCTATAACAAAGTCTCCCCTGGGACTCCAGAGAAACCTCCTGGAACCACCGGTTCCACTGGCACCTCTAAAGAACCGGCGTCCGTGCGGACGACTCTTCTTGCCTGGGTTTAGCTGCTTTGTCTTTGCGCTTCTTGAAGCGGGCGGGAGCATCCGGCGGCATATTATAATTGCACCGCTTCCCAAAGACCAACCTGGCACAATCTAACCTTCGCTTAATAGTGCGCTTATTGAACCTAGCACAAAGCGACACCCAACAACGTCGTGCTCAGGCCCCAAACAAGGAATACACAAAGTATGATAATCTCTATGCGGTATCTGTTTCCCACAAGAAATACAGTTATTCACTTTTTCTGACATCCGGTAAACCACTGAGGCAAGAAAAACTAAAATATTCTAACGGGTACTTAGCCAACTTTGACTCGGTCTGAAACTCCGAATTCGAAAAATTTCAGAACGCCGAACGGCACTTGCAACGCTGCTTCTGCATCGGACCATGCGGCAAAAAAGACTGAGGATATGACGTCGGTCATGCGCATTTGTACCCTGACGTCCTGATGTCAGTCTTAAGCGCCTTGACCGACGTCAGCCTAATACTTTGATATTCGGGCCGACCGAGGACAGCGGACTACCCAAGTGTAAGGACTGCAGCAATGTGAGATGAAGAACATCCACCACAGTAACAGGTACAAGCATACAAATTCTGAAGGTAATGCTACTCAATGCTAGAAGTCTAAACCTCAAAAAGCACTCTCTCGAGGCACTCCTAAAAATGGAGAACATCGATAGCTGTGCAGTAACAGAGACCTGGTTCAAGGCTCTAGAGAGCACCCTGCAATACCAGGCTACAATTCTTAGCACACTTTTCAGCCACCAAACCAGGACCGAAACACTAAAGGTGGAGGAGTGTCCATATTCACCAAGGATATTCACACCACCAGGCTAGTTGCCCAACACAATGCAGCTGAAATTCTCTAGGTGCAACAAACACTTGGTAAGACTGCAATCCAAATTTTAGCTTGCTACAGATCCCCCCACCATGCCCCAAAATTGTCACTACACCTTTCTAAACATACTGGAAAATATTAAGATACAACCAAACACCCCAATACTGGGTGATTTCAACTACCCTGCCATTAACTGGGAAAGCTACTCATGTACCAACACCTTTGCCCAACGGTTCTTGGAATTCATAAATTCCAACGTCCTGGATCAACTAATCCATAGTCCCACCAGGGGCTCCAATATCCTAGACCTGGTCATTACCAACATGGGAAATCGATGCTCCAAACCTATGGCCACCCCCTCATTGGTCAGGTCTGACCATAAGCTAATCACCCTTAACATCCACATCCCACCCTGACTCACTAGTAAGGAAACCTCCATAAAAAAACTTCTCCAAAGCCAACTTCATGCTACTCAAGTCAGAAGTGACCAACTTCATGACACCCATGCAGACGGGAACTGAAGGTTCGACTGCTGAATCCTACACTGAGGCACTGTACGAGCACATCCACTCATGCATGAATCGTGTCATCCCAAATAGAACCAAGATGCTCTCCTCCAGAAAAAGGAAGCCAATCTGGTGGTCTCCTGCCATAAACAAACTTTACAACACAAGGAAAAAACTGTTGCAGAAAAGAGGAAAATCCCAGGATGCAAAAAACTCCCTTATCAGCCTCAGTAAGAAGCTGAGATCCCTCTTAAAATCCTCCAAAGCTAGTTATGAAAATAAAATTGCCAAAGATTCCAAAGACAACCACAAGGCATTCTATAACTATGTCAAGAATCTAAATGGCAATGCTCAGATCTGCTCTAAGCTACAACAGAATGGCATTAAATATACAGATCCCAAGGATATTGCCAATATCCTGGCAAACCAATTCAGTGCCAACTTCACCCCCTAAATGGCCCATCTCAATACCAGAAGATTGCCAAATTCCGGTAATAATGGCCATACAAGTAACGTACTCTCCAAAGCTAAGAATACAGCATTCATGGGACCAGATGACATCCCGGGCTGTGTATTACATGAACTACAAAATGAACTGCCACCTCACCTAAGAGTCATGTTTAATCATTGCCTCACCTCAGGCTTCGTGCCCACTGAGTGGCACACAGCTACAGTTATCCCACTCCACAAGGAGGGGATCCACCTTGGATCCCGGTAACTACCGCCCCATCAGTCTGACGAGCCTGATCTGCAAGGCCATGGTACGTATTATCATGGAACTTATAAACAAAGACAGTGGCAACCTTCAAACACTGAACCCCACCCAGTTTGGGTTCATGAAGGACCGATCTTGTCTCCTGAACCTGACTGACTTCTTTGAATCAGTCTCCAGAACCATGGACGAGGGTAAGGCAGTCCACACAGCCTATCTGGATCTCGCCAAGGCCTTTGACACCACCCCCCCACTCGGGAATAATAGATATACTTACTAAGCTGGGCATTAATCCCTACATTACTCGAAGGGTTGCCGACTGGCTTACTGAAAGAACCCACACTGTAAAAGCAGCAGACTCTAAATCCAGCTCCAAACAAGTGGAGTACCTCAGGGTTCAGTCTTGGGAATGCTCTTGTTTGGCATCTACTTCTCTGAACTACAGGCCAACACTAAGGGACTCTGGCTAACAAAGTTCGCCGATGACTGCAAAGTGGGAGCCATTACTGAATCCCCAAATGATGTGGATACTCTACAAAAGGGCCTTACAAAAACCGAAACTTGGTGCCAGAGCCATGGGCTCAAGCTCAATGCCAAGAAATGTATAGTTATCCCCTTTGTGGAAAAAACATGCACCCGTGAATTACCACATAGGTGGAAGTACACTAAACACCAAAAGTGTGATAAGACTTAGGGACACAGGTGGACAGTGGTCTCACCTTCAATAACCACATCGCCACAACAGTCTAGACATCCTTCTATGTGGCACATCTCATCACTAAGGGCTTTTCATCCAGGAAAAAGGAGGTCATTGTCCCACTGCACTCATCCCTCATTAGACCCATTATAGAATACAACGCCCCGTTTGGTATGTACCTCTCAAGACATCTACAACAACTGGAAATGCCGCATAAATACTTCACTAAAAGAATCACAGACCTAAAGCAGACTGCCTTAAAAAACTCCAGCTAGACTCTGTCGCATATAGTCTACTCAGAGGCGATCTCTGCTTAACATACAAGGCCATGTCAAACCCAGAGCTGTTGGACATGCTACACTTAAAGAAATCCCAATCCCTCAGAGCCACACGCTCCAGGGATCTAAACCTTGTCATCACAATAAAAAAAAACATGCTGGACGGATAGGTTCCTAACCCAGACACTCCCCAAACTGGAATAGACTGCCCATACATGTCAAGCAGAGCGCCTCTTTGGCCCTCTTCAAAAGCAACCTTGACAATTGTATGGGAGAAAGGAAATTCACCCGGGGATCATGGCAGTCGCCCTGCTAGACAAGGGTCCAGGGAAGTAAATAGTGTGGGAATAAATAGCCAGGGAATTGTTATGGCTAGGCTTGTGTAGGCCCTACGGCCGATAGCCTAGTAACAACCTATGAACCTATATAGCATGTTTGAAACATTAGGTGAAGGAACCATTTTACATCACATATTTAAAAAATATAGTAATTTAACAAATAAGTAAAACACAAAATTATCGACAGTCCATTCTCTAAACGCAATAATGCCTTCCAGGTCCAGCGGCATCAGGCCTCAGAACACCCCTAGGCAGGCATTATTTACACAGTAACACACACCCAATTGTGCATTATTGCTTCCTTCAGGTAATGTGCATGAATAAAAGTCAGCACATTTTTATTTCTAATTTAACTGGAGTAGAGCACTGATCTCAGTTGACCTTTTCCAGACTCGACCTGGGAGTACTGTCTGATTAAGTAACTTGATCAAAGCCATACTGTTAGGCAATGAATGCTGGGCGGATCAAACCTTGGACCACAGGAATGCTCATTAGAAGCTCCATAATCCTCTGCACCAGCAGCTTGACACACTCCATCTGCTGTGCAGTTTGAGTGCTAACAGGTCACTGTAAAAAGATCAAACAAAAACAAACATCTTGCTGGAACTGTATAACATAAAAAAATCAAAACGTACATAGAAAACCATCAGCCAGTGTTGTTGAACCACAGAGTTTATTCACAAAACACTCAGTAAAGCCCTATTACTACTAAAATACTCTGAAATGCATTATAAAAAAAAAAAAAAAAAAAAAACAAACAAGCACTGCAAATGCATATTCTCCTCTCAACTTTTACTTAACATAAACCATCCAAAAACCTGCAAACTTAACATATCAATTAAAAAGCAAACATCAATTCCATGTATTCTTTATCACACATTTAATATTTAAATGCTTCATCCAGACCCACATGTATTAGCTTCAAGTCTTAACTGCTATTTAATTTCAGCAATCTCCAACTAATTTTCTAATCACCACCTCTAGGGTTTGCTGAAACTCGTTTCTGAATGCAAAACAAGAACTTATTAAAAGACCTGTAAACAACTGACCAACATTTTCGGTTCTAATACTATACACACAAACACACATATATATTCAAATCCAACAGCAGCTGTTTGTCTCCCTTGGTGTGTAATCATCCTACTGTAAGTTTTTGCATTCAAGTAATCCAAACCATCCTTCAGGTCAAGCAGGTCTCTGCCCCCCATATCAAGCAGTGGAAATTTCATTTTTTTCTCTTGAGCACTGGGCACCCAGAGACACTTGTCCTGCAACTAAAGAGACTAAATACTAATTAATCCAAACCATCCTTTAGGTCAAGCAGGTCTCTGCCCCCCCACATCAAGCAGCAGAAATTTCATTTTTTTCTCTTGAGCACTGGGCACCCACAGACACTTGTCCTGCAACTAGAGAGACTAAATACTAATTAATCCAAACCATCCTTCAGGTCAAGCAGGTCTCTGCCCCCCATATCAAGCAGTGGAAATTTCATTTTTTTCTCTTGAGCACTGGGCACCCAGAGACACTTGTCATGCAACTAAAGAGACTAAATACTAATTAATCCAAACCATCCTTTAAGTCCAGCAGGTCTCTGCCCCCCACATCAAGCAGTGGAAATTTCATTTTTTTCTCTTGAGCACCGGGCACCCACATACACTTGTCCTGCAACTAAAGAGACCAAATACTAATGTAGGTGCTTAGCTTCCAAGTGTCTAGACAGTAAAATACCTTACCTGCATTGACTTAAACAAATGTCAGTGAATGTACTAGTACATTTCTGCTGTATAGTTCCCTTAGTCAAGCCTCTGTACTGATGAGTACATCACCAGGAATAAACAGTGGTGTATTGCTCTCCAGTTAGTGCCCCCCCCCCCCCAAACTAAAGTCAATTTTCTTTTGAGAAATACTCAAATCTATAAAATAGCATTTCATTTCCTCTCCCGTTTCATCTGTAACTAACCCCAACTTTAATTCTATATCCTTTTAAGAATGTCAGGGTAAAAAGTACAGTTTTGTACCTACCATAAATGTAGATGTCCGATAGGTATGCATCTGCAGTCATAACATATGGGTTGTCCTGCCTCAGGAAGCCCTTCGGTCGGCCGGATTCCAAAGTCTGGGTCTGGCCTCGGCTGATGTTGCACTTTCCCCGACGTCAGAGCGTCTGGGGTATAAAAGCATCAGCAGACACCATTTTCCTCAGTTTTTCTTGCCCCAGATGCCAGGTGCCCTCTAGGAAGGCTAAATTTGGATAAATGCTGAAAGTTCCAAACATTTGCAAATTATATACATGCATAAACAAACAAATACACCATAATAGATTCCCCCAGCTAGCTAAAAGAGGGGTAAGTACCCTAGGAATACCACAGAGGGGAAGGAGGGAGGGTAATCCTGACTGCAGATGCATACCTATCGGACATCTACATTTATGGTAGGTACAAAACTGTACTATGTCCTTCAAGGATGCATCTGCAGTCATAACATATGGGTAGAATACCATAGCCAATCTGGGGGAGGAGGTACTAAGAAAAGGATGGTGTAGTTAAGATCCCCTGCTCTGGATCTAGAGTATAAAGGAAGATTGTAATGCTTGGCAAATGTATGCACGGAGCTCCATGTAGCAGCTTCTAAAATGTCCTTGGTAGCCACCCCCCCGTAGGAAGGCTGTAGTGGTGGCTGTGGCCCTTGTGGAGTGAGGCCTGATATTTTCAGGAAAGGTCTTTCCATGAAAGGAGTAGCAAAAGCGAATGCAATTTCCTATCCATTTTGAAATTGTCTGTTTGGAAATTGCTCTTCCTTGCACCCCAGTTGCATATGCTACAAAAAGTTGGTCAGTTTTTCTGCTTGTCTTTGTTCTGTCCAAGTAGTAGCGTAGTTGTCTGTGTATATCCAGGGTGTGCAAAAGTTTTTCCCCTCTATTCTGTGGATTAGGGAAGAACGTAGGCAAATGAACAGCTTGGTTCAAGGATACCCTAGATACCACCTTTGGCATAAAAGTAGGATTGGTTCTTAGTGACACCCTGTCCTGGTGGAAAATAAGAAAAGGCTGCACTGCCATTAATGCTTGTAACTCAGATACTCTTCTTGCTGAAGTGATTGCCAGAAGGAATGTAGTTTTCCAAGATAGAAATTGTAGATCCGCTGATGCTGCTGGTTCAAAAGGAGGTAGTGTCAGCTTCTCCAGCACAAAGTTGAGATCCCAGGCAGGTAGAGGGGGTCTTCTTGGAGGTTTAATATTTTGATCCCTCTCAGAAATTGTCTGAGGAGAGGGTGTGAGAAGATAGGTGGATCCACATTGTATTCTGCTGAAATTGCTGAAGCATGAATCTTAATGGAAGAATAGGACAGGCCATTGTGGAACAATTCTGCTAAGTATTCTAGGATGTGTGTTAAGTTTGCCACTGTGACATCTGTGCCCTTTGATGTGCTCCAAATGAGAAATCTCTTCCATTTAGCTGAGTATGTCTTCCTTGTGGAAGGCCTGCGAGCCTCCAGGATGATGTCCTTCACCCTCTGAGATAAAACAGTGTGATTGGGATTTAAGGAATTTTCCAGGCAGTTAGTTGCAATGTTTTCAGGTTGGGATGCAGGGTCCTGAAATTGTTCTGTGTCAGAAGTAGAGGCCATAGGGGGAG
Source organism: Protopterus annectens (assembly GCF_019279795.1). NCBI lineage: Eukaryota > Metazoa > Chordata > Ceratodontiformes > Protopteridae > Protopterus > Protopterus annectens. Next base: position 1,105,135,110 of record NC_056732.1, read on the forward strand.
AGGCCATGGTTCTGCCTGAGACATGCTTCTCAATAATGGATACCAGTGTTGTCTTGGCCAGTCCGGAGCTATTAGTATCACTTTTGGCTGTTCCTCCCTGATCTTCAGTAGAACCCTGTACATCAATGGGAGAGGTGGGAAGGCATATACTGTTAGGGCTTTCCAGCTGAAAGAGAGAGTCCACCCTCCAAGCTTGTGGGTGGTATGTCCTTGAGCAGAATGTCTTCAGTTGAGTGGGGAGGCGAACAAATCTATCTCTGGCATTCCCCATGTCTTTGTTATGAGTTGGAAGATGTCTGGGTGCAGCATCCATTCGTGTGCATCCATGGTAGTTCTGCTTAAGCTGTCCACCAGTGCATTTTCTTTCCCTGGCACGAATTGGGCCTGTAGTTGGAAATTGAGATTCAGGCATAGTTCCCACAGATTCATAGCCATCCGGCATAGAGGGTAAGAATGTGTGCCTCCCAGCTTGTTTATGTACCACATGACCGTAGTGTTGTCTGTCCTTATTAGCAGGTGTCCTTGTTGGAGGAAGGGTTTGAATGCCTCGATTGCATGCCTCACTGCCAGCATTTCCTTTTGGTTTATGTGCATGCTTAGCTGTCCTTGAGGCCATAGGGCTTGGATACATTTGTCCTCCATGTGTGCTCCCCATCCTCGGTCTGAGGCGTCCGTGGTGATGGTCTGCCTTGGTTTTGGTTTGTTGAAAGGCAACCCTCTGTTGGACTGGCAGGCCTGAGCCCACCACAGGAATTCCTTTTGAAGGCATGGAATGATTGGTATCATGGTTTCTAAGCTGTGACTGTGCTGAGACCATACGCTCCGGAGGTACCATTACAATTTCCTCATATGCAGCCTGGCATGTGGTATTAGAATTATGCAGGATGCCATGTAACCCAGGGCCTGCAGGATTTTCCTTGCAGTAAGCTGAGTTTGTCTTGTCAGAGTCATGAAGTAATCTGGAAGTTGTTTTTGTTTTTCTTCTGTGAGAAAGGCCATTTGGGTGGTTGTGTCCAGATCTGCACCCAAAAAGGTTATCCTTTGGGATGGTACTAGTCTTGACTTTTGGATGTTGACTGTGTATCCCAAGGTCTGTAGCAGGTGTATGGCATAGGCCAAGTCCTTTATCAAATTTTCCTTGATGTCCGCTTGTATTAGGCAGTCGTCCAGGTATGGGTAAATTTGAATTCCCTGAAGTCTGCAATGTGCAATTACTGATGCCAGGCATTTCGTGAATACTCTGGGTGCAGTAGATAAGCCAAAGGGCAATGCTGAGAATTGATAATGCTCTGATCCTGCAAGAAATCTGAGGTGTCTTCTGCAGTTTGGTCAAATAGGGACGTGCAGGTATGCCGCCTTCGAGATCTAGAGTCACCAGCCAAGACTCCTTGCCCAACATGGGAAGAAGTTGCTGTAGGGTCAGCATTTTGAATTTTGGCACAATGAGATAAGTGTTCAGTGCGGACAGGTCGAGAATAGGCCTCCATTGATTTTCCTTTCTTGGTACAAGGAATAGTCTGGAGTAAAATCCTTGGCCTTGTTCTGAACTTGGTACCTTTTCTATAGCTTTCATCTGAAGTAAATTGCTGATTTGTTTTAAAGCCTCTACCTTCTGATTTGGTGGAAGGTTTGGCATTCCGCCTCTTTTTGGCAAAGTGTGGAAGTGGAACCTGTATCCTTTGTCTATCATTTGCAGAGTCCATGTATCCTTTGCAATATAATGCCAGTTTTTTGAGAATAAAGCCAGTTTTCTGCCCAAGGGTGCTTCCACTTGATCCCTGGTAGGCGGAATCAGAGTTAAGTCATTGACCCTGTCCTGGTGTAGTAATTGTTGTTGTTGCTGTTGCACTACTCCTTTGGTTGGCAGGCTGCCACTGACGGCCTCTGTAGGAGCCCTTCGATTGACCTCTGCCCCTAGGGCGCCTGTTCCTGCCTCTCTGGGCTCTGTCCGAGTCTGGAAAGGACCAATTCTTAGTAGGCCAGTTTCTGCTGAATCTCGGTGGTTGAACTTGCAGGAAATCTTTAACTGTTTGCACAGATTTTGCCTTTTCTTCAACCTTTTTTAAGATCTCCTGAGCAGAGGAGCCAAATAAATTTTGTTTCTCCATTGGAGCATCCAGGAGTTTAGCTTTGACATGGTCTGGCAAAGATTGCTCCTTCAGCCAGGCATGCCGACGAATAACTGCCCCAGTCATAGCTGATCTAAATGAAGCCTCCAGTGCATCATAGCCACATTTTAAGAAATGATTACTAACCTGTTGTGAGTTCTGTACCAAATCCTGAAGGGATTTACAGTCTAGGGGTTCAGGAGAAGAAAGTTTCTTATTCAGTTCATCTAACAAATACTCCTGGTACTGTATCATATGAAATTGACAGTTTAATGCCCTGACAGAAAGAGTTTCAGAAGTATACACCTTCTTTCCCCATCTCTCTAAAGCTCTAGACTCTCTGTCAGAGGGTAGAGGATTTTTAGCAGTAGCGGCCGCAACCCCTTTAGGACCCTGAGAAATAGTTTCTGGGTCTGCAGAATGGGCTTTATACAAATGGAAATGAGAATCCGAGACCCTGTAGTATCTGTCAGGTTTGGCAGGGGCCGGAGGGAGAGTATCAGGGGCTGTACTGACATCATTGCACACATCATCAATTACATTCATAACAGGAGGTATAGCTAAGGGCCTATGCTGAGGCAAATGCAAAAAGGTCCTTAATCTTTTTCTAGAATCAGATAAATCCTGACCTTGCCATTGAAAATGCTCTCTCATGGAGTGTAGAGTCTCACCAAAGGAAAACTCTTCAGGAGGGGAGGCCGAAGGGATAGATTCCTCTGCATCTGAATCCTCATAAGGCGAGTAAGCCCCTTCCTGGTGGTCTGACAACTCAGATCCATCCGTGGAATCATCTGAGGAGTGAGGTTCAGGGGGGTCAGTCCTGGGCCTTTTGTCTGGAGGAGGTTGAGAGGCCCTGTCTGGATGAGGTTGTGAACCCCTAATTAAGGAAATAAGGTCCTCAGCAAGGCTGAGGATCTGTGAACTAGAGGAAGGCCTCTGGGAGGTAGATTTGGCAGGCAAAGCTTTTGAAAGTTTGGCAGCTTTAGCCCTAGAAAAGGCCTTAATGGACATGGAAGCAGGGGGCCTAGCTGCACCATGTGCAGGGGTAGAAATGTCCAAAGGTATGGTGTCGGACAATTCCTGAACACTAGCTTCGGTAGGTAGTTCGGAAGCCGACTCAGCCGGGGCCTCTCGGGCCTCGGTGGTCGGAAGAATGGTTTCGGAAGAAGGAATCGCAGAGGACTCTGTTTCGGCCGAAACAGAGACACTTGCGGTAGGCCTAGCCATGGTTTCAGCCGAAACCGCGGGCCGCGAGTGTCGGTCCTTTTCCTTGCGTTTTTTGACCATATGCGAAGTCGGAGTCTCCGACGGCATTTTATAAGCAAAAGCGGCTCCAAAAAATTCCTCTGCAAACTCCGACCGACGTCTAAAAGTTCGTCGGTTGAAGGAGGCATAGGATAAACAGGCCGATACGTCGTGGTCTGGGCCTAAGCAAGGAAGGCAGTAAGAATGGAAATCCTTATGAGGTATGTTTCCCACAAGTTAAACAATTATTTACTTTGTCTGACATCGGCTGAGGCAAGAAAGAGTCCCCAATGGGGTACTTAGCTTTTTTCAAAGTCTTCGGTAGCTGAAATCACTGGATCTGACCGACCGGCACTTGTGAACAGCTTCTGCTTCGGGCACCGCGCGGCAAGAAAGACTGGGGAAAATGGCGTCGGCTGATGCTTTTATACCCCAGACGCTCTGACGTCGGGGAAAGTGCGACATCAGCTGAGGCCAGACCCAGACTTTGGAATCCGGCCGACCGAAGGGCTGCCTGAGGCAGGACAACCCATATGTTATGACTGCAGATGCATCCTTGAAGGACATCTGGATAATTTCTACACTTGCCTTGATTTTATAGTATAAAGTAGAGTAACTGTGCAAAGTAGCATACCTTTTCTTAAGGTTCACTGAGTGGTTTCTATTCCTTTTGCACTTCAGCGAGTGTCTGCAGAGTTAACCATTGGCTAGCCCTCTCCTTCCATGTAGTCTTTACCCCTCCCTCCTCCAGCTCTTGTACTCTATTGGATAGCCTGAGGTAATTTAAACCCAGGTTGCCATTTTGTTTTTTTGTTTCAAATCCAACAGCAGCTGTTTGTCTCCCTTGGTGTGTAATCATCCTACTGTAAGTTTTTGCATTCAAGGTATGCCGTACATTGTGGTTTAATTCATAATTCTTTAGTACAACAGCTTATACTATACGTTTCTGTTATTTTTAACACTGCAGGATGCCTTTAGATAATTCTGCTTAATGAACTGCTGTCACATATGCACCTGGATATGTTCTGTTTTCCTTGTTTACTGTTATAGAGCCAGAAGGGCTATTTCACATGTTGCATTTCACTGCTCTAACTGCATTGACTAGTTTGTAAATATATTGAAAGTGTATCCTGCTTAATTTAGTAGAGGACTGCTTTATATATTTACATTTTATTTTTGTATGCTGCCATAAGAAAAGATTTTATGTTATCAGGTGCTGAAGCAGGAATAACCATTGCCTTATGTTTTTGTTATTGACTATTGCTAAACAAAAGTCCAATCTGACTGGTCACACAGTATGTGCTACCTTAACTAATGCTCGCTTACATTTTTCTTTCAGTAATCCAAACCATCCTTCAGGTCAAGCAGGTCTCTGCCCTCCCACATATCAAGCAGTGGAAATTTCAATTTTTTTCTCTTGAGCACTGGGCACCCACATACACTTGTCCTGCAAATAAAGAGACTAAATACTAATGTAGGTGCTTAACTTCCAAGTGTCTAGACAGTAAAATACCTTACCTGCATTAACTTAAACAAATGTCAGTGAATGTATTAGTACATTTCTGCTGTATAGTTCCTTAGTCAAGCCTCTGTACTGATGAGTACATCACCAGGAATAAACAGCTGTGTATTGCTCTCCAGTTAGAGCCCCCCCCCCCCAAACTAAAGTCAGTTTTCTTTTGAGAAATACTCAAATCTATAAAATAGCATTTCATTTCCTCTCCTGTTTCATCTGTAATTAACCCCAAATTTAATTCTATATCCTTTTAAGAATGTCAGAAAATAATACTCTGTGCCCATAACATAGTCTATAACTTAGTGTAAACATACAGTTTAAATTACCATTAAAATTTCAGTTTAACATATTACAATTTAAGCTAACACTATATACTTACCAAAGCCTAAAGAAGCACTTGGAGTCAGTGTTAGCCCGCTGTGCTCGGGCTTCCTCCGCTCCCCTCCCTGCCCCCTATTCCCACCTGCCCCACTACTTCTACTTTTATTCTAACCCCTAAGCACCTGACCAGTAGTCCAACCCCTAATTCCCTAACAACTAGCCCAACCCACTCATCCTAGCTCCCCCCACCCCCCAATCCAATTACATCCCACACTGACCTCACTCACAACACACATTCCCAGACAACATAACTCTACCCTCATACACAACCAACCAGAAATCCTAGTTGTACTTCTCACTCAAAAGTAGTATCATGTTACCCACACTCACATCCCTATCACTAGCTCTACTATCGCTAACCTTCCTAACTTCCTTACAAACAGACCTACCACTGCACAACTACTATCACACTACCCATACTAGCCCACCCTCTCAAACCCACTCAGACTTCTACATCTGCCCTACAATCATAAATCTTACAACTATATATTACTGACTAACAAAAATTACACCATCTCACCACACTAAGAAAAACTCTCAAAGACCAAGCTCACAAACAATTAATATTAAAACACACACACACTGACACTCCTACAAACTCTGCTAACCTCTGGTGACATTCACCCAAATCCAGGTCCCCTCTCAGCTAGACAAACATCTGAACTGTTAATCCTAAATCTCAACATAAGAAGTATTACCAACAAGCTAACAGACCTACATACATTCATAGCCCACTACAACCCTGATATACTCGCCATTACAGAAACCTGGCTTAAACCCAGTATCCAAGATGAAGACTTTCTTTCCCCAGGGTATAATACACTTAGATCTGATAGAACAAACAGGAAAGGAGGAGCAGTAGCCATTCTCTTTAAGAACACCTTTAACCTCCAGCTCCTGCACACCACACCACCCACTTTTCAAAATGCTGAAGTCCTATTTTCTGTCCTATCCATAAGAAACACCAAGATCATCAATATAATATGCTGCTACATACCTCCAGGCAACAACTCGCTCATAATAGAAGACATCCTACACTGGACAAAGGACAATCTACCTCAGGAAACAATCCTACTAGGAGACTTTAACACTGACTGGGCAGCCTGTAACTCCAGCGTCGGTCATGCGCTTTAGTACCACGGCGTACTGACGTCAGATCTGAGCGACCATGACCGACGCCAGCCTAACACTTTGGTATTCGGGCCGACCGAGGACAGCGGACTACCCACAGGTTATGACTGCAGCAATGTGGATCTTCGAACATCTACATTTATGGTAGGTACAAAACTGTACTATGTTCTTCATCTCACATTGCTGCAGTCATAACCTGTGAGTAGAATCCCAAAGCAAAGGTAATGGGAGGTTGGCAAAATCAGAAAGCATTAAGAGCTGCTAACATGCCCTGTAAAACTGCAGTGGCAAACCCAGCCCTAGATTTGGAATAAAGAGAGAGATGGTAATGTTTAGAAAAAGTGTGCACTGAACTCCAAGTAGCTGCCTCCAAAATATCCTTAGTAGCTACTCCCCTTAAAAAAGCAGTAGAAGTGGCAGTCGCCCTAGTGGAATGGGGTCTGATTCCAGCCGGAACCTCCTTACCATGATGAGAATAACAAAAAGCAATACAATGGCCAATCCACTTAGAAATAGTTTGTTTTGAAACAGGTTTTCCTTGTGAACCCAAGGCAAAAGAAATGAATAACTGTTGAGACTGCCTGAACCCTTTAGTTCTGCTCAAATAACGCAACTGCCTGTGAATATCCAAAGAGTGCAAAATTTTTTCCCCTTTATTTAGGGGATCAGCATAAAATGTAGGCAAATGAATAGATTGGTTTAAGGCCACATTAGAAACAACTTTAGGCATAAAAGTAGGGTTAGTACGCAGGGAGACCCTATCCTTATGAAATATCAGGAAGGGTTTAACTGCCATTAGAGCCTGTAATTCAGATACCCTTCTAGCAGATGTAATGGCCAACAAAAAAGCAGTCTTCCAAGACAAAAACTTCAACTCCGAAGTAGCTGCAGGTTCAAAAGGAGGTAAAGTGAGCTTTTCCAACACAAAATTGAGATCCCAGGCAGGAGTAGGAGTTCTACATGGGGGTCTTATGTTCTTTGCCCCTCTAAGAAATTGCTTAAACAAAGGGTGAGAGAATAATGGTGGGTCACAGTCATAGTGAGCAGAAATGGCTGCAGCATGAACTTTTACAGAGGAGAAAGACAAACCCTTGTCTAATAATTCTGTAAGATACTGAAGTGAAGCACTCAAATTAGGCACTGAAACATCAAAGCTCTTTGTTTTGCTCCAAAGAAAAAATCTCCTCCATTTATCAGCATAAAATTTCCTTGTACTAGGCCGTCTGGCCTCCAAAATGACATTCAAAACTTGTTGAGGAAGCTGCGACCCTCCAGGGTCTAAAACAGAATACGCCAGGCTGTCAGATGCAGGGACTGAATCCTGACATTGCGGAAATGATTGCTTGCCTGGGACAAAAGGTGTGGAATTGATGGCAAAGGCCAAGGAGGCTCCCGTACTAAACTCCTCAGCAGAGGGTACCAGTGCTGACGTGGCCAATCTGGAGCTATTCGAATCATGCAAGGCTTGTCCTGTCGGACCTTCAAGAGCACCTTGGGAAGGAGAGGCAGAGGAGGAAAGGCATAGACGTGAAGGTTGTTCCAACTGAATGATAGAGCATCCACTTTCCAAGCTTTTGGGTGAAACAGCTTTGTGCAAAACTTTGGCAGTTGGAAATTTAGTGGAGAAGTGAACAGATCTATGTCTGGAGTCCCCCAAGCCACCGTCAACTGTTGAAATACATGAGGATCCAATTTCCACTCGTGGGGATCCACCATCTGTCTGCTCAAAACATCTGCTAAGGAGTTCTGTACTCCTGGCAGAAACCTTGCCTGAAGAGTGAGGTGCAAACTGAGAGCAGTCTCCCACAAAATCATAGCTTGTCTGCAAAGAGGGTACGAATGGGTTCCCCTTGCTTGTTGATGTACCACATGACTGTTGTGTTGTCTGTTTGAATCAACACCTGTCCTGGTTGAAGTAGATCCTTGAAAGCCATCAGTGCAAATTGGACTGCTAACATCTCCTTCATGTTGATATGCAAATGTTGTAGTCTGGGAGGCCACGTGTCTTGAACCCATTTCCCATTGAAGTGTGCTCCCCAAGCCATGTCGGAGGCATCTGTCGTTAAGATCTGACTCGCCTCTGGTCGGGTCACAGAGAGTCCCTTGTTTAGGTGACATTCCTGAGCCCACCACAAAAATTCCCTTTGGATGCAAGGTATTATCTGAATGACAGTGTCCAAATCGTGGCAGTGTTGAGTCCATATGCTTTTGAGGTACCATTGTAGCTTCCTCATATGCAGTTTGGCATTGGGAAGCACCAGAATACAAGATGCCATGAACCCCAAGGCCTGAAGGACTGTCCTTGCAGTCAGCCTGGACCGTAGAGATAATTGCTGGAAGTAAAGGGCAAGATTTCTTTGTTTGTCCAGGGTCAAAAACGCCATCTGAGAGGCTGTATTCAGTCTCACACCCAGAAAGCACATGTCCTGAGAGGGTACTAGACTGGACTTTGTTTCGTTCACAGAATACCCTAGGCACCTTAACACTGCCATAACATACTGAAGATGGTGAAGTAACTTGACTTTGTCTTGAGCAAGAATCAGGCAATCGTCCAAATAAGGATAAATTTGTATTCCCCTTAATCTTAAGAAGGCTATCACCGGAGC